>NC_083463.1:1812960-1825460 GCF_030014155.1 Tachysurus vachellii
ATCGTTTAATATTCAGCCACAGAGACGAATCAAAGAATCCTGGATATTAGAAGGAACACTAAGAAGAACCGAAGAGCTCTCTGACTACATCTTTAAAGAATGTCGATAAATCTTCCACATACTGTCAGCTTCTGCTTTGTACACAATATTTTACAAGATATTATGATGAATACTTTTACTGCTAGCATCAATCACGGGGAGCCACTAAAGCTATACCACTAAAATTTACAAACCTAAATCCATTCCTCTTTTTAAAATCAAGCGAGTTTGCCCCATGAGTGCAGGACATGATGAGAAGAAACTGACACACTGCAGTGTGTGCTTTAATCCATCAGTAAACCAGTGACATCTTCACCTCTGCTCCAGCCACAGGGTCACCTCACATCACAGCTGCTTTATAGAGCAGATAGAGCTGCTAAGACAGACCAGGACAAAACTGGTTTTTGGAGGGGCTCCAGTGCTCAGTGTGTTGATGCTGGAGATGCTGTTCCCGATCCGGACTGACTGAGGTCTCTCTGTCAGATAGTCCAGGATTCAGGTGCAGACGGAGGTGTTCAGTCCCAGCTTGCTCAGCTTCCTGATCAGGTGCTGAGGGATGATTGTATTGAATGCTGAACTAAAGTCTATGAACAGCATTCGTACATAAGTGTCTTTATTGTCCAGGTGGGTGAGGGCTAAATGAAGGACCGTGGCAATGGCATCGTCTGAGGAGCAGTTTGAACGATATGCGAACGATACAAGTTTCTCGAAACACTTCATTACCATGCGACGGGACTATAGTCACTGAGGCAGGACAGTGTAGACTTCTTTGACAAGGGGAAGATGGTGGTTGTCTTAAGGCACTAAAGAATAACATCAGTGCTCAGGGAACTCCAATAGCTGTTCCGCACATTCCCTGAGCACCCTGCTAGGAATGTTGTCCGGTCCAGGAATGTTGTCAGGATAGTTTGGCCCTAGCTGTTCTTAGGGCTGTCCCTTGTTCTGAAGGATAGGTCTCTAGTCTTCAGCATCACACACACTTTACCAGTCATCCACGGATTCTGGTTGGAGCGTGTGGTGAAGATGTTCCAGTCAGTCCACTCAAAGCAGTCCTGAAGAGCAGAAGTGGCTCCTGCTGACCAGGTTTTCACCTGCTTCAGAACCGGTTTAGAATCTGACGAGTGGTCTGTATGCTGGAATTATCATAACAGAGATGTGGTCTGAGTAGCCGAGGTGGGGGCGGGGCTCCGCACAATATGCGCCAGGAATGTTTGTGTAAACAAAATGTGTTTTCCACTTTTGTTGCAAAGTCCACATGCTGATGGAATTTAGGGAGCAATGACTTGAGATTTGCATGATTGAAATCTCCAGCGATAATAAACAGTCCGTCAGGGTGAACATTCTGCAGATCGCCAATAGCCCCATAGAGTTCACATAGAGCCTCTTTAGCATTGGTGCTGGGGGGAATGTAAACTCTGACAATGAAAACCGTGGTGAATTCCTGTGGTAAATAAAATGGCCTGCATCTAACAGTCACAAACTCCACTGACGATGAACAGTAGCTAGAAACAAGCACAGAGATCTTGCACCATTCCATGTTGATGTAAACACACACCACCACCGCAAACCTTACTGCACAGAGCTGCAGTTCTGTCGGCACAAGTGTAGTGCGTTTGAGTCAAATGTAGTCCAGTTTATTGTCCAGGGAGCAAACATTTGCAAGTAGAAAGTAGGATTTTAGCCTAGCACGGACATCTGCCTGCTTCCACTTCCTAGAGCACCATTTTCAGCGTCCCCTCTCCTAGTCACCAGTATAAGGCAATGCCGAGGAATGGAGGCCTGGTCTCTCCGCAGTAAGCTGAGGTCGCGAAGACTTTCCAACACATCATTGTGCAGGTCGGTTGTTGCACGATTTTTCTACTGTATTAACTTCTGGCAGTCATATAAATGAACACCGCGGTCTCTGATGTCCACGTACTAGGAATAGTCAATCTAAAAAACGTAAATAGCACGATATTGTATACAGAGGGGCAGCTGCGTGCTACTGCCGTGCCACCATCTTGGAATCGTTAGGGGTTAAAGCTTAAGGCAAGGAACTAGGTGCCAAGGGCTAGAAAATTAGAGGGCTTAATGGTTAGGGGTTAAGGGTTAGGGGCTGGGGCTAAAGGTTAAGAGTTGGGGTTGAAGATTAGAGGCTAAGGGTCAGAGGCTAGGGGTTAGAGAGTAATGGTTAAGGGTTAGGCGTTAAAAGGTTATGGGTTAGGTGTTTAAGGGTTTAAGGCTTAATGGCTAGTGGCTAGGGGTTAGGGATTAATGGTTAGAGATTAATTGGTAAGGAGTTGGGGATTAGAGATTAATGGTTAAAAGTTGGGAGTTAAGGCCTATAGGATAAGGGTTAGGGGTTAAAAGTTAAGGGGGCACTTTATCACATAGTACTTAACGTAGGCCACACTAGGGGGCAGTTTCTAACATTTTATTTACCATAGTGGAATCCTAGAGGGCAGTTTAGCACAGTGTAGCTCCTGAGCTCCTGGGCAGCCTGTGGTCTGGTTCCATCTTTGTCTGGTTTGAGTGGTGTAACTGGGATTCAGGACACATGGCTGGTCTCAGCTAAACCTCCTGTGAACCTTGCAGGTCCTGCTCTGTGATTGGCTGTGATCAGTGTCCTGCTTTGTGATTGGCTCTGATCAGTGACCTGTTTTTACACACCATATGAGGGAGTTATCTCATCTGTCCATCTGTCCATCTGTCCACTGCACTCACATGTTGATCTGCTGACTGAATGTTTCAGGTTGTGAATACTGTGAGAACACACCGGTCGTTAATCTGCACCGATGCCTAATGCACACCCACTCAACACTTCTTAACACCAGCACACTAAACACCAACACACTTCTTAGCACAGACTCACTCCTTAACACCAACACACTCCTTAACACTGACTCACTCCTTAACACCAACACACTCCTTAACACCAACACACTCCTTAACACTGACTCACTCCTTAACACAGACTCACTCCTTTACACTGACTCACTCCTTAACACTGACTTTAACATCGACAAACTCCTTAACACCAACACACTAAACACCAACACACTCCTTAACACTGACTCACTCCTTAACACTGACTTTAACATCGACAAACTCCTTAACACCAACACACTCCTTAACACCAACACACTCCTTAACACTGACTCACTCCTTAACACTGACTCTACACTCCTTAACATCGACAAACTCCTTAACACCAACACACTCCTTAACAATGACTCCACACTTCTTTAGATGGAGCTGTTGTGACTGACTGTTAGAACACATGACCTGATCCTTCTGAATGAGTGTGTAGTGGTTCCTTCTCCAGCCCGTGCTCAGCATTTCCTTCAGCATGTGTCTCATTATTCAGCGCTGATCCGCTCTTACTGAATTATTCACTCTGTGTGCTCGTCTACAAGTGTTCACGCTTCCCGACTCAATAAATCAGAGATCATCCGGAAAACGAAGACAAAGAGTGAAACAATTAAAGGTGGATTTCTCTCCTTTAGAACAAAGCTATCATTAACCCCACTGTTTAAATCACAAGGTGTTTAACGTGCTAGTTATAATCCATATCATATAATAATGTACTCCATTGTTTCCAGTTTCATTTGTCTTCTATTTTAATCCTTAATGCTTTTACATAACCACAGAATAATAGAACATTATCAAGCTAATCTAATTTTATATTTATATATAATTCAATATTTATCTTTTGGACTTTTACTTCTTTATTGCTATATAATTCTTACATAAATGTATTCGTTTTGAACCGATACACTCTTCTGTACTTTAATGATTTTATTTCGTTCTGCTGATCGATTTTTAAAATGATTATTTAGTGGTTTAATTCGTTTACTTTGATGTTTTATGAATATTTCTTTGGGTTGTTTTTTGTTTCGTTTTGTTTTGTTTTATCTTGAGCTGCTCCGCTGTTCATCTGCAGAATAATAGAAACGTCAACAGATTTAAAGAAATGAGACCATAAATAAACGAGTTAATAAACGGGACTAATTAAAGATGTGTTCAGTAATTATTGTCCACTATTCAGCAACTACGGTCAGTGTAAGAGGAAATGAGTCAGACAGAACAGTGAGGAATCGAACTGTCCACTGGATCCCTTTTATTTCTCGTCTCTGTTAGGATCTCTATCAGATCTGTATCATTCCAGCTCAGTGCTGATGAGTTCTGGGCTCTGATTGGTCAGAAGGTGTTGAGTCGTTCTCTATAAGAGCAGCTCTCTGACTCTGGGAGGTTTATATTAATCCGCTCACTCTGGTATATTATTGTTCATGTTTTAAATAAAACGCTGTTATGGTTTATGGCTGTTTACGTAACATTGATAGGAGTCACCAGTGTTAGTGCTGTAACGCTCAGGTGAAGCTGGAACATTACGGTGACTCTAACATGACAATAAAGAGTTTGTGAGGGAACGACTGTGATCAGTGTCCTGCTCTGTGATTGGCTGTGATCAGTGTCCTGCTCTGTGATTGGCTGTGATCAGTGTCCTGCTCTGTGATTGGCTGTGATCTTTGTCCTGCTCTGTGATTGGCTGTGATCAGTGTCCTGCTCTGTGATTGGCTGTGATCAGTGTCCTGCTCTGTGATTGGCTGTGATCAGTGTCCTGCTCTGTGATTGGCTGTGATCTTTGTCCTGCTCTGTGATTGGCTGTGATCAGTGTCCTGCTCTGTGATTGGCTGTGATCAGTGTCCTGCTCTGTGATTGGCTGTGATCAGTGTCCTGCTCTGTGATTGGCTGTGATCAGTGTCCTGCTCTGTGATTGGCTGTGATCATTGTCCTGCTCTGTGATTGGCTGTGATCAGTGTCCTGCTCTGTGATTGGCTGTGATCAGTGTCCTGCTCTGTGATTGGCTGTGATCAGTGACCTGTTTTTACACACCATATGAGGGAGTTATCTCATCTGTCCATCTGTCCATCTGTCCATCTGTCCATCTGTCCACTGCACTCACATGTTGATCTGCTGACTGAATGTTTCAGGTTGTGAATACTGTGAGAACACACCGGTCATCAATCTGCACCGATGCCTAATGCTCACCCACTCAACACATCTTAACACCAGCACACTAAACACCAACACACTTCTTAACACCAACACACTTCTTAACACCAACACACCTCTTAACTCCAGCACACTAAACACCAACACACTTCTTAACACCAACACACTTCTTAACACCAACACACCTCTTAACTCCAGCACACTAAACACCAACACACTTCTTAACACCAACACACTTCTTAACACCAACACACCTCTTAACTCCAGCACACTAAACACCAACACACTTCTTAACACCAACACACTTCTTAACACCAACACACCTCTTAACTCCAGCACACTAAACACCAACACACTTCTTAATACCAACACACTTCTTAACACCAACACACCTCTTAACTCCAGCACACTAAACACCAACACACTCCTTAACACCAACACACTTCTTAACACCAACACACCTCTTAACTCCAGCACACTAAACACCAACACACTTCTTAACACCAACACACTTCTTAACACCAACACACCTCTTAACTCCAGCACACTAAACACCAACACACTCCTTAGCACAGACACACTTCTTAACACCAGCACACTAAACACCAACACACTTTTTTAACACCAACACACTTCTTAACACAAACACACTTCTTAACACCAGCACACTAAACACAAACGCACTTCTTAACACCAGCACACTAAACACCAACACACTTCTTAACACCAACACACTTCTTAACACCAACACACTTCTTAACACCAACACACTAAACACAAACACACTCCTTATCACCAACACACTTCTTAACACAGACTCACTCCTTAACACAGACTCGCTCCTTAACACAGACTCGCTCCTTAACACTGACTCACTCCTTAACAATGACACCACACTTCTTTAGACCAACACACTCCTTAACACAGACACACTCCTTAACACTGACTCCACACTTCTTAACACATACACAGTCCTTAACACAGACTCACTCCTTAACACAGACTCACTCCTTAACATCAACACACTCCTTAACATAAACACATTCCTTAATAATGATGCCACACTCCTTAACACCAATACACTCCTTAACACATACACACTTCTTAACACTGACTCCACACTCCTTAACACATACACACTTCTTAACACTGACTCCACACTCCTTAACACATACACACTTTTTGACATTGACTCCACACTTCTTAACACATACAGTACACACTTCTTAACATTGACTCCACACTCCTTAACACCGACACATTCCTTTATTCTGTTGTTATGTAACCACACAAACCGGACCTGTACCTTATATAATACAGATTCAATTACACCAAGAGAGGAACAAGCCTCGTCTCCGTCTGCACTTTAATGGAGAGTATAAATGCTGTTCTTCATCTGCGGGTCAATCAATACACCACCCTCAATTCTGCTGACTCAGAAGGGACAGAGAGCAGAGTCCAGTCATCACTTCCTGTCAGACAAAGATGATTTACTCCAGTAAAGATTCTGATGAGTGTCAGGATTCAGTCAGAGACAACAACACACCCTGCTAAAGTCTGAATATTGACCTTAATCCTTACGTCAGACACATGCTGCATTATTCATTCATTCATTCCTAGTCTTGGGTTTGCTAGTCAGTAAGGATCCAAAAAGCCAATCGTCTTCTCTACAGCTCATAAAAATCTCACGTGACTCACGTGCTTGACGCTTTCTCGAACATCATTGATTACTTTCCTATAACAACATGTCTGAAAATCTTTTCCTCCTCTTCCACCACAGCAATTTCACAACCAGCTATCACAGTTTGAACCTATTAATGAATGAAACATCGTACATTTTTATCCGCTTATGATGACAAAACAGATATAAACATTAGTTTCCTCACACTGATGTCTTTTTGTCCAAAAACACTCTTTAAAAAAAAAATTCTTTGCTCAGTTATTAAGTTACAGTAAGCGTCTGTGTATGTTCAAACAACAGTGTTATAAATGCATTATTATTATTATTATTATTATTATTATTATTATTATTATTATTATTATTATTATATATGATTACTCAGAGTCTGAAGGCTGAATATTACCCTGTTACACTTCCACAAACACTATGGAGCCAGAGTGAAGAGTCACCGTCTCCCACAGTCTCCCTGATGGACCTAGTGCTCTACAAAGGCTTTAAGAGGTCTAATACTATAATAAACCCCATCTAATGACTGATGGAGCCGATCAGGACCGAGTTGAGAGCTCTGAAGTGATTTCCCCACTTTCACTATCATAACGCACTAAATTATAGCACGCTACAATCCGACTCTTCCCAGTGTCACAGTATACACATTAATCATGCTAAGCTCCGCCCATAAGCCTCCAGGAGCGTGAGCAGAGAAAACATGAATATTAACAGAACGCCAAAAATACCGCGACGGCATACAACCCGAGGCAAATGTGCATAAGGATGAGGACAAGGAACACGCTGTCTTCATGCTGCACTGCGTCTCACAACGCTATGTACTCGTTTAAAATAAAAACTGCAGTAAAGAAATAAAGAATTGTCAATAGCAACTTCTAAACTTTTAAACTAAAATCATGTTTTAATGTAAACGATTTGGTAAATAAAAATGTGCTGTACTCAGTTTATATTCGGACGTTAGCACCAGCTAATATTTATTTTTAAGGAGATTTTAATGAACTGAAAATATTGATTCTTTTATTTAATTATGATTATAGAGAAATTGAATGTAGGACACGAAGAAAAAAAATTGTGTGTGAACTTACCATGTTGACTTCAGACACCATGTCTATGCTCGCCACGTCGATGGTCATCCCGACTGACACCGGTGCACCTTCACAAAAACAAATACAATAAAATAAAAATAACATAATAAATAAAATAAAGATAATAAAATAACTTGGTTCCACTATTAGTTTCATATTAAATCTGTGTGGAACGAACATCTACAGTGCTTGGACCCATAACTGTTCTTTAATCTACAGTTCTGTATTGAATGCTATAACAAAGTTGCTTTCCACAGAAGTAACCAAACAGAACATTTTAAGAAGAACCACAAAGTATATAAGGACTATAACACATCATAAGAGACATCAGAACCTACAGAAGAGTGTAAACTCTGGTGCTTGGCCCCCTAAAGGATGTTTGATTAAAGGTTCTATGTTGAAATCTACAACAAAGTTTTTTCCATTCTAAGAAAAGAGCCATTGCATCTGGACAAGAACTTCAAACTATCTGAAGAACCTGTGAGGAACCGACATGTGTAAAACAGAAGTTTCTGTTCTAGTGCTTGGCCTCTTAATGGCTCTTTATCTATTTAAAGTTCTGTATTGGACTCCACAATAAAATAAATCCCTTTCCAAGGGTAGAACCATTTGAAGCAGCTAAGCATCCTAAACTAGCTAAAGAACTTGTGAGGAACTTATGAGTACATCACAGCAGTATATAATACGGTGCTTGGACCCCTAGAGGTTCTATGGGTAAATCTCTAAGGGTTCTAAATGAGACTCTTCAGCTTAAGAGTATAAATATTCTTAGAACCCCAAACTATCTGAAGAGCTTTTAAGGAACCTGTCAGTACAGAACATGAGTATACAGTAAAGTACTTGGACCTCTAAAGCTTCTATGGTTAAATCCATAAAGGTTCTATATACAAAAGTGTCTCTCTTCCAAAGAGTACTGTAGGATCATTTACTCTTAAAAATAATGCTTCTCAAATGGTTCCTTGTCAGGGTGTATGGTTCTATATAGAACCTTTGAAATCCATGGATTTTCCAAGATTCTTTGCAGTGAAAAATGTTCTTTAGTCCATAAAAAGTTTTTTTTTTTTTTTTTTTTTTTTTTTTTGTTATGGCTCTAAGAAAAAATGGGTTCTTTAAAGAACTGAAGTTTACTGAAAGTTTCTCTGGGAACGAAAAAGGGTTCTTTTGTGGCATCATTACACACAATCCTTTTTGGTACTTTCTGGACACCTTTATATTTAAGAGAGTTTGAAGAGTTTGAACCGCCCCCGCCGGTTACACCATGTACATGTGTTGCGTAAATGTTAGAACATGTTCACAAACAAAGCCAAGATTACTGCAGGATACATACAGAGGCACGTATTCATGGTGTAAAGAAGCACATGGCTTTAGATGTAGCATCAGAGGTTTGTACATGAGTTCTGAAATCATTTGAGAAAACATACTGAAAGTGTGTTGGAATATGACGTCATTCAGGACTTACATCCTGAATCAGAGTGAAAGTGGTGCTGAATATTTCATGATGAATAATAAAGTGTATGATTTAGATACGATTTTAATAGTTAACTGATCAAGCCCCAAGTGTTTTATATATACATAAAGTAAACTAAACTAAAGGCATATGTGATGTGCAAAAAGTAAACAAACAAACAAACAAACAAACAAAGCTACTAGTTAACAGTCTTTTCTGGTTATATGTGCATTAAAGTGTGTAAAATTGAGATAAATTTGAATTTACCTCCAAAGTCAGGGCGGAGACGGATGTCATATCCCTTCAGCAGCTTGTCTACTGTTTCTTTCACGAAAGACATGTTTCCTGGTTCATTGGCGCTGGAAAAATAAAAGTAAAGAAAAAGAAAGAAAGAAAAGGGCACTTGTCACTGGAGTGTGCAGCTTTGACCTAAAAAGGTGCATATAGGTGTACCATTTAAATCTGTAAGGTAATATGTAGCTTAAACCTTTTTATTTAAAGGTACACTATATCCACATTTCAGTTTTAAAGCTACATTACATACAAGTACAAGGACAGGTCCGTGTTTATAGGCTGTTTTTGCGCCTGAACGTAGCGTCAATACGCACGAAGTTTACGCGCTCACTCACCTCTGAGCGCAGCACATCAGTGCCACCAGGAGCGGCACGGAAATGATCCCGAACAGCTTTCTCTTCCCGATCACAAACATCCCAAACATCCCTATGCTCTCGGAGCCGAGTCTCGGTGTTCTACAGGTCTCCGTGCTCCATCAGATGCTGCTGAAGCTGCAGAAGTCGCCTTTGTGGACAGCAATGTGCTTTCAGGGGGATGAGGAAAGTTCCGGCTTCTGTACGTTGCGTTATTTGGATGCGCGCGCGGAAAAAACTCTTACGCATTTTTTACGCATTATTATTATTATTATTATTATTATTATTATTATTATTATTATTATTATTATTTAAAATCTCCTCCGACGCTATCGGTGTTTGGGGTCCAGCCAGATCTCCATCTCCATCCTTCTCTTTCTTGACGTATGGCACGTTGAGAAACAACTTGTGGAGAAAATGCGCGCAGATGGATGAGTTCAGTTCACACCTCACATCACACCACACATCACACCACACATCAGATCAGATCAGACGAGCTCTTCACGAAGCTTCATGGAGAAAAATATACTATAATTAAAATCCAGGCTTTTGGCTGTTAGAAATTGTTTCGCGTCGGGTTTGGATGCTGCTCGTTAGCGACGTGGTCTGAAATGTGGTGAGCATGTTGTCTTACTGTCATGACAGAAAGACGGAGGAATCACGTGACTCCTCGCTTGGCCATGCAACACTTCTCTTTTTGCTGTGTTGCAGTTTTCTCTAGTTTTTGCTCCAAAGATACAATCAGAAGAGGTTTTTTTAAACAGACAGCGCTATAGTGTGTGATTGGGAAACGTATACTGTGCGTGTGGACACGTGGTTTGTACACATTTCATGCCATGACTTCACTTGCATCGCTGCGGCGTGTAATGAGAACGAACACGTGAGCAATGAACACTAAAGAGAAAATGTGAGGAATAAAACATGATGACATGTGGTGGGGGGCTGGGGCTGCGGGGGGGACGGGGGGACGGGGGGACGGTGGCTTAGTGGTTAGCACGTTTGATTCCCGTCTCCACCTTGTGTGTGTGGAGTTTGCATGTTCTCCCCGTGCCTCGGGGGTTTCCTCCGGGTACTCCGGTTTCCTCCCCCGGTCCAAAGACATGCATGGTAGGTTGATTGGCATCTCTGGAAAATTGTCCGTAGTGTGTGATTGTGTGAGTGAATGAGAGTGTGTGTGTGTGTGCCCTGTGATGGGTTGGCACTCCGTCCAGGGTGTATCCTGCCTTGATGCCCAATGACGCCTGAGATGAGATGCCCCGTGACCCGAGGTAGTTCGGATAAGCGGTAGAAGGTGAATGAATGAATGACATGTTGTTCTGCTAAAGGAAGATAATGATGGAGAGACACCGGGGTGATGATACTGAAGTGGAATTACTATTAATATTCTTTTTAACAGCACACTGTAAAGCTGTTTTATTCCTCTTATACCACGCGACATAAATAAACAACAACAACAACACGTTATAATTTTTATCTGTTTATTGTTACAATAAGGTTAAAGAATGTTAGCATCAGTTTGTCATGATTCAGCCCGGACTTTTTGGCCATGTGCTATTGTTGTTGTCACGTGTCTGCCCCGCCTTCGTCTGCTCCTCCCTGTTTCATCACCTGTTCCTAATGTTGTCATTATCTTCATTGTATTTATGTGAGCCGCGTTGCTGAAGGCAGCGCGGAATCATTAGTTGCGTTATACCCGGTGTCATGTCTAGTCTATGTTAAGTGTCGGCATCTGTTTTATTTCAGTTCTCGTCATGTTTTTGTACCTGTCTTCATGAGTTATTAAACCCCCTTTCATTCGAAGCTGTCCTGCCTACGGGTCTGTCTCCTTCCAGCCCCCGGTTGTGACACAGTTACTGTATAGCAGCTATTCACACTTTTACCAGCCTCTCTTCATTCTCTCTCTAAGACAAAAACAATATTAAACATGGTTTGTCATGTTAGAGAACTCCTTACAGTAATAATAATAATAATAATAATAATAATAATAATAATAATAATAAGATAAAGGTGTCGATTAATTCTTCTTTTCTATAGCAACAGCTCATTCAGGAGAGTTTTTGCTGTTGTTTGGAAGGAGTCTCCAGTGTCAATACTTTGTCAGAGATAAAGCTGGAGCTTAAATTTTGACACCAGCTTCAGAGTTTTAGTGAATTTTTTAGTGAATAATAAAGAAAAACTGTTAAATGAAGAAGTTCAGGTATCATCATGATGGAAACACACTCGATGGGAACAAAGCAGAGAGCGATTATTAAAGGATAAATAAATGATCATATGGAAGACGGGGAGAGAAATAAAGCCTCCGTTAATGACGTGACGTGATGAAAAGCCATGTGATGTATGACTTGTCTTCGGCTGCGCTCTCCATCAGTGGACATTAAGCCCTTTAGAGCAGGCCTCCAGACAATCTCATGATCCATAATCTGATTTCTGATGGTGAAATGGCTGCAGCACCGACCTTAAAACCTTATCGCAGAGCCAATAAAACAATCGTGTTAAATGGAATTTATTTAGAAAGCAGAATTCAGACATGATGGAAGCCTGTCTGTGGTCATCTTAAATGGCTGGTGGCGTGAGAGCACTTGTGCGGCTCTCCACATCTC
>NC_083463.1:1830460-1847960 GCF_030014155.1 Tachysurus vachellii
GATATCATGAAATAATGAGATTTAAAAATAACAATCTTTATCTTAAAATAAAGAAATAACGACAATATCTTAAAACGAGATATTAAGTGGAAATTATGAGATAATTCTTGAGATAATGAGATAATGTAAAGTGAGCTGTATGGAAATAATGACAGTAAAGAAAGGAAGGAAGGAAGGATGACGTAAGGAGAACAGGACGAAACTAATGTAACTTCACACATAATAATATTTAAATTCTAATAATTGTGAGTTATTTAACACTCTCACACTCTGATGTGCTTCATTTCAGCAGTCAGAGAATGTTCCTGAAACTTTCTACCAGGTTTTAAATATTTTCAGCAGATTTCAGCTGATTTCTGTCACAAAATTTAAAACATAATAAATAAAAATGTAAGTGATTTTTGATCCTTTGAGTGATTTCGAGCCTCATTGTTATGATCACATCTGTAATTTGTCAGATTTCTGCTCTGGGTTGTTTATGGACGTTGTTTCCTGCACATTTGTGTCCTTTCCCTGTGTGATGAGCACAGTGTTGGTGTTTGGTGTTGTTTGTTAGAGTCTGATGTAGTGTACTGACAGAAAAGCACAGGACTAGAGTTCCCTCTGATGGTGAAGCTCATTACTACCCCTCACACACACACACACACACACACACACACACACACACACACACACACACACCACAACACCAGAGCTGGCCTCATCTTCCCAAATGATTTATTCTGCACATCAGCACAGTTAAGATCTGATATTTAATATTTAATGCAGAAAATGTTTGAACACACAGTAATAATAACTCTGGATTAAAACTCAGGAATTGTGTTAGGATTTTTATTTATATATATATATAAAAAAGAAGGCGAAGAAATGAGAAAAGATGTGAGAATATTACATCCGTTGGGATTCCCCCAGCTTTCATATCAGCCCTCGGGTGCAGTGAGACTTCGGGACAAAACTTACAGTAAGCATTTTTACTGGATTCTCTTTAAACAGCATACAACAGACCAGGAGCTGATGAATTGAACAAAATAAATAAATAAATAAATAAATAAATAAATAAATAAATAAATTGGTTAAACACCCTTCTGTCTTCATGGATCCTTCCTTCTGTCCATCGTTCCCTAGGGTTGTAATTAATAACCGGCGAGTTGAATCAACTCTGATTCAGAATCGTTTGTTCCTGAATCATTTTAAACGATTCTCTAAAATATACTGATTGTCAAAAAAAAAGGAACAAAACCATTTTTGGATTATATTTATTTTAGTTATAATCAGTAGAGTGTGGGGGAGTTTTAACACATTAATCATCTTTTACACTTTTTAATTTAATAAAAAAAATAATAATAAAAAGCTTATATTTGTATATCCATTATATATCTATAATATATCTATAATATATCTATTATATATCTATTACATATCTGTTTGGTTAGTTTTCTTTTATATACTCGACACGATTTATTACTTTTTGTCTCTGTTACTGTAATTTAGTATTTAAGAAAGAAAGAAAGAAAGAAAGAAAGAAAGAAAGAAAGACAGAAAGTCATTGATCATAATGTGTTCACAATGCAGAACATTTAAGATGAACTTTAATGCTTTGTGTCCATCTGGATCTGTTGGTGTTTTGAGCTCTGTGTGAAACATTTAGAGATCATTTTAATATAAAATACTTTATTTTACATCACAGTCCATTCGTTCATCCAATCACTTTAAAATCTTCCTTTTTTGTCTGATTTCTTTAAAGGCTTTAAATGAAATCTTAAACTTATATTAAAAACATTTTTAAATAATAAAAATATTTCATGTTTTGTTTTTTTCCTGGTTTGTTCTTTGGGGAGGAGAAAATGTACGAATAATACAGCTACATTTCCTTTAAGACTGTGATTCATACAAACACTTTTATATGATGATGATGATGATGATGATTATTATTATTATTATTATTATTATTATTATTATTATTATTATTATTATTATTATTATTATTATTATTATTATTATTATTATTATAAGCAGTTATGTGAATAAAACATGTCATTATCACAAGGTGATGAATGGCTGAGTCATTTTTAAGCTTAAGGCTTCATTTGTTCATCATTATAAAAATTAACTTCCTGCATAAACAAGTGTCTTTCTGTCCATCTGCTGTATATGTGTCTGTCCGTCACGGTGCATGTTTCACTCCGCTGAATAAAATCTCAAGTAAGAATCTGAATGGAGCTGATGGAGCGATTCTTCCAGCTTCACATCCGAGTGTTACAGAGCGCTCACACTGGAGACTCCTTCCATATGAACAGTTACAGGACACTTCCCTATAAACGAGCTGTCGCTATGGAAACGATAACGAGCGCATTGTTATAAACCCGCGTCACTGTCAGAGCTGCTGTTATGGAAAACTCATCAACACCTTCTGAATGGAGAAGTGAACGGTGCAAAGGATGATGGAGAACACCAGTGTAACCAGTGTAAAGCTCAGTAATGTGGTCTGAGACATAAAGGTGGTGTAGGTTTATACACAGACTCATCAGTGTGCTTAGGGAAATAGGGCAAATAATATGGCAGAAATACAGGAAATAGGTGAAAACTGCTAAACTGTCATAATAATGAATGCAGAACAATAGTAAAGTTATAAAATCAATAAAATTATTTATTAAATGTAAAATGTAAGAAATCATCATTGAAATCATTTAAAACAAAATGTTTTCATTCATTCATTCATTCTTTCTTTCTTTCTTTCTTCCTCTTCTTCTTCACTTCTTTCTTTCTTTCTTTCTTTCTTTCTTTCTTTCTTTCTTTCTTTCTTTCTTTCTTTCTTTCTTTCTTTATTTATTCCGCTTCTTTCTTTCTTTCTTTCTTTCTTTCTTTCTTTCTTTCTTTCTTTTCTACCTTCCTTCACCCCCAACACCCCTCCGTTTCTTCAGCCGCTCTCACGAAACGTACCGAGTGAAAGATTCGAATCAGCTCAGTGAATCGAATCAATCGAGGGGGTGAAAGAGAATCTGAATCGTTCCGCACATCACTGATTGTAAAAGCCGGAGCGCAGAGCGCGAGAGTCCTGGAACAAAGGCGCGCGGTCGTGAGGGATCTGAAAAGGGAATACAGGAGGAAGAGAGTGATGAGGATGATGATGGTCTGATCACCATCCTGTGTCCTGTGTTGTAATTTAACGGTACACATACGATACGGTGTGGTGCGGTTCGGTTCGGGTGACGGGCAAAGGCGCGTGCTGAAGCGGATGGAGCAGAGCTGGATGCAGAGGTGTGTAAGTGTGTGAGTGTGTGAGTGTGAGTGAGCGCTGAAGATCAGGAGCTTACTGAACATCAGGAGGCTGGAGGCTGAGCTGAACACTGCGGGATTTCCTCAGGATTATCTTCACCGGTCGGACCGGCTGCAGCGCGCAGGTACATTTCCACAAAGCTCTCTCTCTCTCTCTCTCTCTCTCTCTCTCTCTCTCTCTCTCTCTCTCTCTCTCTCTCTCTCTCTCTCATCCACATGCCAGAGGCTTTGCAGTGTGACAGCTGCTGCACCCGGACGCTACACCGTTGCTGCTGGAATCGGAACGATGTGAAATTTCACTTTCATTAAAACACACACGCGTCACATCAGACCGAGCGCGCGCGTGCCGGACTGACCTGATTATGTGTGCTGGGCTTTTTAATGTAGAAACACATTCCTTTGTATCACACTGCAGTGGAGAGATAAGAGAAATAAATCTGGACTGCTGTAGTGCTCATAAAACTTGGAACAAGTGTAATGACGAGCAGCACGAGATGGTCATGGATACAGCAGAATATCTATATTATTATTAATTATTATTATTATTATTATTATTATTATTATTATTATTATTATTATTAGTACTACCTGAAGTCTCTACTAATAGGGTATAATAATAATAATGATAATAATATTAATAATAATGATAATAATAATAATAATAATAATAATAATAATAATAATAATAATAATAATAATTAATAGTAGTAGTAGTAATATTATTTTCCGTATCTATATACATCCTGAGCATATAACCTTATATTATTATTTTCCCCCATACTCTCTTTTTTATAATCATAAAACATTATAAACATTTATAATGTTGTATAAATGAGCTGATCTGCGTGTAATTAACACACCTCATTAGTTCTGTGCCGTGAGTGTTGTAGATCGTTGATGTTCCCGTCACGGGTGGTGTGTGTGTGTGTGTGGGTGGGTGTGTGTGTGTGCAGGTATGGTCTGTGACACACACCGCAGCAGAAACAGAAGCAGCAGCAGCAGCAGCAGCAGCGGTACTATCATGAGAGGAAGTGTGTGCATCACCGTCGTCTTCCTCAGCTTCACATGCCATGTTAGGTAGGATTCTAACTTCACTTCCATCTGCTTCGTCCAGAAGAGAACCATCTCCACATCAGTGTTATGTAAAGCTAAACTAGTCCTGCCATCTGGACTTCTAACAAAGCAGGAGAGATGATGTGATTGATTATGCAGTTGAAACTATACATTTATTTATTTATTTATTTTACCCTAAACATAAGTAATTTTTTTCGACTCTCTACGATTGCCCTTATGTTGCATTTTAATATATTTGTTACATGCATGTTTGCATAATAATAATTAATTTCTCTTCTCTTAAATTTGTGTGTGTGTGTGTGTGTGTGTTTGGGGGGACGTTTCGGTGTCAGTCTCTCGCAGGCCACCACCGCAACGCCGAATGAAGCAGAGTTGAACGACAACATCACAGTTTTCACTCGAATCCTGGACAGACTGCTGGATGGCTATGATAACAGACTGCGTCCTGGTCTGGGAGGTGTGTAACCATGCACACACACACACACACACACACACACACACACACACACACACACACACACACACACACACACACACACATACTGTACACACACATACACACATACACACATACACACATACACACACACACACACATACACACACACACACACACATACACACATACACACACACACATATACACACACACATACACACATACACACACACACAAATACACACACATATACACACACATACACACACATACACACACACACACACACACACAAGCTTACATACACATACACAAACTCACAAGCAAACACACACTCACACATACACACATCGATGTTACATCTAGCTGAAAAAATCTTTAAATCTTTCTTTATATTTCTGTTTTTATATACATACAGCTTTCTAACTGCATTTTATTTTATTAGTTAGCTTTTTTATTTGTTTAATTTTTCTTTCTTTCTTTCTTTCTTTCTTTCTTTCTTTCTTTCTTTCTTTCTTTCTTTCTTTCTTTATTTCTTTCTTTCTTTCTGTTTGCTTTGTTCATTATATAAATCCCCTGTTTGTCTTTATTTACAATTTTTTTACTTTTATTTATTTTATTCTGTCTTCCTTTTCTCATACCTTATCTCATTCTTTTCCCTACTGTCCCCTGAAGAACAGTACAGAGGACAAAATCTGTCTTAATGTGTCGCATTCTTCTTCTCAGAGTAAAGCTCTTCATCATTGATGCTGCTCTGGTGGCTCGTGGTGGCCTGAATCTTTATAAACACACTTCATGTAGATGTTTCCTTCTTCATTTACTAAAGTACACACAAGGTTCTTCTCCCAGGGTTTACTATGGGTTCTTGAGTTTCCTCCTTCCTCCCAGAAACAGTTATTTAGGAGCTTTGAGATATTGTTCACAGGCATGAATGTGTGTGTGTGTGTGTGTGTATGTGTGTGTGTGTGTGAGCTCCATAATGTGCTTACAGAATGAATCCACACTTATATTAAGCTATGTGTATGTTAATGAAGTTAATGCTATGTTAATGAAGATATCTCAGAGACTTTGAGCATAAAGTAGATGTTAGATTGTGTAGTTCAGAAACAAAAATAGTCCTGTTAAATATCCACTCTGTATAGTTGTACTTAGCAGAAAAGCATATCAGCACACGGAACCTTGATGCAGATGAGCTACAACATCAAAAAAAAACACATCAGGTTTCTCTGTTGTCAGACAAGAACCAGAACCTGAGGCTCCAGCAGGCACAGGATCACTAAAAGCGTTCATATGTGTCCTCAGATCCTTGGTCTCTGTAGCAGAAAGTCACTAATTCGGCGATTCAGTGCAGTGAAATGTTCTCGCTATTCAGGAGAGATGTTTTCATCCAGCCAAAGTCATCACTGAAATATATGGAGGTCGTCCACACAATACAAGCTCTGGCACTCTGAATCCGAAAAAGAAATACTGCCATGTACGTGTGTGTGTGTGTGTGTGTGTGTGTGTGAGAGAGAGAGAGAGAAAGAGAGAGAGAGAGAAACAGCTGGAAGTGTGCTTGCTGACCTTGAGAAAGCCATCGCTCTTTTCACACAGGGCAGGTTTATTGTTCTCTGAGGACTAAAGCATGGTAGAGGGGGAGTGAGAGGAGAGAAAGAAAGACCCTGGCCTCCTCTGCTCACTGAACAGTAGAACTCAGATCTCCAGCGGCTGCCTCGTGATGTTTGCAGACAAAAGACATCACTGGATGATGAGATTTAAATGAGATTTAAAACGAATATACCACCCGAGGCATCGTCGTTCAGAGAGGAGATTGTGGTGCTGGACAACACTCATAAAGGAGCGTTTTGTAATATTTAAACATTACATCAAATTACTACATGACAAACAACTTCCAGAAGGATAGGATTACATTCACAATATTGCAGTGCTATGGAACTCTGTGAGTTCCACTGTTAAGGCATTTGTTGATATCAATGATGCAGTTGGTAATATTAAAGGTTCGGTTTGTAATATGAAATGTGTGCCCCGTAATATTAAAGGTGCTGTCTGTAATATTAAAGGTGCAATCAGTAATATTAAAGGTGTGGTCTGTAATATTAAAAAGGTTGTCTGTAATATTAAAGAGGTGGTCTGTAATATTAAAGGGGTGGTCTGTAATATTAAAGGTGTCTTTTGTAATTTTAAAGAGGTGATCTATAATAATAAAGGTGTAGTCTTTAATTTTAAAGAGGTGGTCTGTTATGTTTAAAGATGCGGTCTGTAATATCAAAGGTGTTATCTGTAGTATTAAATAGGTGGTCGGTAATTTTAAAAATGTGGTCTGTAATTTTAAAGTTTTGGTCTGTTATATTAAAGAGGTGGTCTGTAATTTTAACGTTTTGGTCTGTTATATTAAAGAGGTGGTCTGTAATTGTAAAAGTGTGGGCTGTAATATTAAGAGGTGGTCTGTAATTTTAAAGAGGTGGTCTGTAAATTTAAAGAGGTGGTCTGTAAATTTAAAGTTTTGGTCTGTTATATTAAAGAGGTAGTCTGTAATTGTAAAGGTGTGGGCTGTAATATTAAGAGGTGGTCTGTAATTTTAAAGAGGTGGTCTGTAAATTTAAAGAGGTGGTCTGTAATAAAGGTATAGTCTGTAATTTTAAAGAGGTGGTCTGTTAATTTAAGGAAGTGGTCTGTTAAAAAAAGGTGTGGTCTGTAACTTCCAAAATGATAGGATTTTGGTGTTATCTGTAGTATTAAATAGGTGGTCGGTAATTTTAAAAATGTGGTCTGTAATTTTAAAGGTGCGGTCTGTTATATTAAAGAGGTGGTCTGTAATTTTAAAGTTTTGGTCTGTTATATTAAAGAGGTGGTCTGTAATTGTAAAGGTGTGGGCTGTAATATTAAGAGGTGGTCTGTCATTTTAAAGAGGTGGTCTGTAAATTTAAAGTTTTGGTCTGTTATATTAAAGAGGTGGTCTGTAATTGTAAAAGTGTGGGCTGTAATATTAAGAGGTGGTCTGTAATTTTAAAGAGGTGGTCTGTAAATTTAAAGAGGTGGTCTGTAAATTTAAAGTTTTGGTCTGTTATATTAAAGAGGTGGTCTGTAATTTTAAAGAGGTGGTCTGTAAATTTAAAGAGGTGGTCTGTAATAAAGGTATTAATTTTAAAGAGGTGGTCTGTTAATTTAAGGAAGTGGTCTGTTAAAAAAAAGGTGTGGTCTGTAACTTCCAAAATGATAGTATTACATTCACAATATTGCAGTGCAATGGAACTCTGTAAGCTCTACTATTAAGGCATTTGTTGATATCATAGCATATCATATTAAAGGTTTGGTTTGTAATATGAAATGTGTGCCTTGTAATATTAAACGTGCTGTCAGTAATATTAAAGGTGCAATCAGTAATATTAAAGGTGTGGTCTGTAATATTAAAAAGGTGGTCTGTAATATTAAAGAGGTGGTCTGTAATATTAAAGCGGTGGTCTGTAATATTAAAGGTGTAGTCTGTAATTTTAAAGAGGTGGTCTGTAATAAAGATGTGGTCTGTAATTTTTAAAGAGGTGGTCTGTAATTAAAAAAATGTGGTCTGTAATTTTAAAAGTGCGGTCTGTTATATTAAAGAGGTGGTCTGTAATAGTAAAGATGTGGTCTGTAATCTTAAATAGGTGGCCTGTAAATTTAAAGAGGTGGCCTGAAATAAAGGTATAGTCTGTCATTTTAAAGAGGTGGTCTGTAAATTTAAAGAAGTGGTCTGTAGTAAAGGTGTGGTCTGTAATTTTTAAAGATGTGGTCTGTAATATTAAAGGTGTTACCTGTAGTATTAAAGAGGTAGTCTGTAATTTTAAAAACGTGGTCTGTAAATTTAAAGGTGCGGTCTGTTATATTAAAGAGGTGGTCTGTAATATTAAAAATGTGATCTGTAATTTTAAAGGTGCGGTCTGTTATATTAAAGAGGTGGTCTGTAATTGTAAAGGTGTGGGCAAAAGTTGTTGATTAATTCTCTATAACAGCAGATTTATATGAATGTGCTGTTTCTAATTCTGGCTCACAGAGACTTATACAACACATGCTCCAGTTTATAAACTATAAAAAGCTTTGCTATGGTGATGAAGGAGTCTCCAATCTCAGTGCTCTGTCAGTTACTAAATTAATTGTAGCTATAAATGGTTCAAATGTATGACATGTAATGAACATGTTATGAAAGTCTTATAAGGCTTTTAAGCTCTCTGACAGCTGTCTGAATGATGTCTTCATTATTCACTCTGATGTTGAATGAACTTCGATCCTTCCCCATTAGAGCACCATCTGATCCTCTGGTCGGGGTCTTGGGTGTGATATTGATCCCATATTAATCAGACTCATTTTCTCTCTCTGACCTCAACAGAAAAGGTGACCGAGATCAAGACCAACATCTTTGTCACCAGTTTCGGACCCGTGTCTGATACAGAGATGGTAAACAAAAACCTCCCACAGAACACTCCCACCTTCTCTTCTTCACTAACCTGCTGCATTAGCACAAATGGACATAATGCTAATATCTGTCCTTTTCATATCACATACAAATGATCCATCACTTGGGAATTTGGACGCCTCTTGAGAAGAACCCCTTTTTTTTCCGCAGGAGTACACGATCGATGTGTTTTTCCGTCAGAGTTGGAAGGATGAACGCTTGCGCTTCAAAGGGCCCATGGGGATGCTCCCTCTGAATAACCTGCTGGCCAGCAACATCTGGACTCCTGACACCTTCTTCTTGAATGGCAAGAAATCCATCGCGCACAACATGACCACGCCGAACAAGCTGCTGAGGCTGCAGGACGACGGCACGCTGCTTTACACCATGAGGTAAGAGATCGGAAAAGTAACACAGCAGGAAATTTATTTAAACTTCGACTTTTTTACTTTTATTTCAATCTCGGGTTTATCTTCACATCTGGGGTAGTAAACATCTGTCTAATTCCTGCTGTCACTCTTTAGTTATGATTTTTTGTGCTTGGACAAACGGTGTAGAACATACCATCTGGGACGCCAACCAGCGGGTGTTTAAAACATATTTCAGTGTTTTAGAACAAACTGTATTTGAAAGGCTTTTACCAGCTCTGATTTTATCTGCTGCTGCTGTTGGTGGAACTAATGCAATGTACTACAATAATGATTACACTGTGAGACTGTGAGCTAATTGTGAAAATGCTAATGATGCATGTTATGTGTGTATGTAGGGGATGGAAAGAAAGAGAGAGACGGGGGGTGGAGAGAGATAGTTGGGGGTTAGAAGGAAAGGGAAAGATAGAGGGAAAGAGGGAAAGAGAGATAGAGAGTGGTAAAGCCTCAGGGGGGAAAGACAAAGCACAAATGCTTCAGGCATTAGCCTCAAGAAAAACTTCAGTGTTTAACAACTCACACAAACATAAAGACTACACACACACACAAACACACACACACACACACACACAGACACATACACAGATACACACACACAAACACACACACACATGCACAGACACACACACAGACACATACTGTACACAGATACACACACATAAACAGACACACAGACACACACACACACACACAAACACACACACAGATGCACAGACACACACACAGACACATACACAGGTACACACACACACACACCATTCACATGGGTATTTGCTTTACTGTATCATCACTAACTCCAGTGTTCAGAGAGAATCTTGTCACTCAGAGACGCTTTAAAAACAAGTTAAGAAACTTTCAATTTTTCAAGAAAACAAAGATCCAACAGTGGTTGAAAAAAGAAATAAAAAACAGTAATGTTGTAGTGATTAGTGCAGGTTCTCTCCACAGCAGGTTCTCCAAACACCAGGTTCTCTCCACAGCAGGTTCTCCAAACACCAGGTTCTCTCCACAGCAGAATCTCTAGAGAGCGCTTGTTTCTGGTTCACGCTTTCTTTGTTCTTTTCCTAACCTGCTTCTTAAAGCTAATAAAAGCTGTGGAGCGTTCCACTTTTAGACTGTGGGTGGTGGAAATGTGCTGGCCTGCTTTCAGTACAGTGCTGAATGAGCTCGAGTCGAGGCTCCAGTTTAAATCCAGAAAAATAAACCTGCTGTATATGAAACATTCTGAAAAATAAATCTGAAAAAGTTCTGAAAAAATAAACAGTCTAACATAATAAACGTTCTGAAAAAAATTAATGTTCTGAAATAGTAAATGTTCTGAAAAAAATTATATTTAAAAAAATGCTCTGAAAATAATGATTCATTTTTCTTAATTTGTCTGTAAAATGTGAGATTAAGTAAAGATTATTATATAGGCTTCCAGAACACAGTTTATTTCCTTTCTGTTGTAATCCACTGTTCAGTGTTCATGTTTATAGGTGTTGACTCTTGGTTGTGAGGTGTTGATTCTTGGTTGTGAGGTGTTGACTCTTGGTTGTGAGGTGTTGACTCTTGGTTGTGAGGTGTTGATTCTTGGTTGTGAGGTGTTGACTCTTGGTTGTGAGGTGTTGACTCTTGGTTGTGAGGTGTTGATTCTTGGATGCGCGGTGTTGATTCTTGGATGCGCGGTGTTGACTCTTGGATGTGAGGTGTTGACTCTTGGTTGTGAGGTGTTGATTCTTGGTTGTGAGGTGTTGATTCTTGGTTGTGAGGTGTTGATTCTTGGATGCGCGGTGTTGATTCTTGGTTGTGAGGTGTTGATTCTTGGTTGTGAGGTGTTGATTCTTGGATGCGCGGTGTTGATTCTTGGATGCGCGGTGTTGACTCTTGGATGTGAGGTGTTGACTCTTGGTTGTGAGGTGTTGATTCTTGGATGCGCGGTGTTGACTCTTGGATGTGAGGTGTTGACTCTTGTTTGTGAGGTGTTGACTCTTGGATGTGAGGTGTTGACTCTTGGTTGTGAGGTGTTGACTCTTGGATGTGAGGTGTTGACTCTTGGTTGTGAGGTGTTGACTCTTGGTTGTGAGGTGTTGATTCTTGGTTGTGAGGTGTTGATTCTTGGATGCGCGGTGTTGACTCTTGGATGTGAGGTGTTGACTCTTGGTTGTGAGGTGTTGATTCTTGGATGCGCGGTGTTGACTCTTGGATGTGAGGTGTTGACTCTTGGTTGTGAGGTGTTGACTCTTGGATGTGAGGTGTTGACTCTTGGTTGTGAGGTGTTGACTCTTGGATGTGAGGTGTTGATTCTTGGTTGTGAGGTGTTGACTCTTGGTTGTGAGGTGTTGACTCTTGGATGTGAAGTGTTGACTCTTGGATGTGAGGTTTTGACTCTTGGTTGTGAGGTGTTGACTCTTGGATGTGAGGTGTTGACTCTTGGTTGTGAGGTGTTGACTCTTGGATGTGAGGTGTTGATTCTTGGTTGTGAGGTGTTGATTCTTGGATGCGCGGTGTTGACTCTTGGATGTGAGGTGTTGACTCTTGGTTGTGAGGTGTTGATTCTTGGATGCGCGGTGTTGACTCTTGGATGTGAGGTGTTGACTCTTGGTTGTGAGGTGTTGACTCTTGGATGTGAGGTGTTGACTCTTGGTTGTGAGGTGTTGACTCTTGGATGTGAGGTGTTGATTCTTGGTTGTGAGGTGTTGACTCTTGGTTGTGAGGTGTTGACTCTTGGATGTGAAGTGTTGACTCTTGGTTGTGAGGTGTTGACTCTTGGATGTGAGGTGTTGATTCTTGGTTGTGAGGTGTTGACTCTTGGTTGTGAGGTGTTGACTCTTGGATGTGAAGTGTTGACTCTTGGTTGTGAGGTGTTGACTCTTGGATGTGAGGTGTTGACTCTTGGATGTGAGGTGTTGACTCTTGGTTGTGAGGTGTTGACTCTTGGTTGTGAGGTGTTGACTCTTGGATGTGAAGTGTTGACTCTTGGTTGTGAGGTGTTGACTCTTGGTTGTGAGGTGTTGACTCTTGGTTGTGAGGTGTTGACTCTTGGTTGTGAGGTGTTGACTCTTGGTTGTGAGGTGTTGACTCTTGGTTGTGAGGTGTTGACTCTTGGTTGTGAGGTGTTGACTCTTGGTTGTGAGGTGTTGACTCTTCACTAATCACATGTTTAATCTCTGTTAATCCTCATCATGAATTTTAGCTTCTTTGCTTAATTAAACACTGAGCACTGAGATATTGATCAGTTTAGCTACAGTTGCAGAATGATGGAGATCATTATGTTATTGATTGTACTGCAGTCACACACACACACACACACACACACACACACACACACACACACACCACACACACATTGTGTTATTTCCATTTATGAATAAGAAAGAAAGAAAGAAAGAAAGAAAGAAAGAAAGAAAGAAAGACTGATTGAAAAAAAGACTGATTAAACGACTGACTTACTGAACGACTGACTTACTGAACGAATGATTGAATGACTGACAAACCGACTGGCTGACAGACCGGCCGACTGACTGATTAACTGACTGATTACCTCACTGAGCAATGACTGAATGAATGAATGAATGACAGACTGCCTGATTGACTGACCAGCTGATTAATTGACTGACCGACCAACTCACTAATTGACAGACTGATTGACCAACTGATTGATCAACCAATTGACTGACCAACCGACTAATTGACTTACGGACCGACTGACCGGTCGATGACCGACTGACCGGCTGATTGACTGACTGTCCGACCAATTGAATGATTGACTGATCAACCGATCGGCTGACTGACCTACTGACTGACCAACCAACCGACCGACCGACCCAATGACTAACTGATCGACTGACTGACTGATTAAACAACTGACTAACTCATTGAACGACTGACTAACTGGACAATTGATTGAATGACCAACCAACTGATCGACTGACAGATTGACTGACTGACCGACCGAGTGACTAATTCACTGACTGACAAACCGACTGACTGATTGACTGACTGACTGACTAACTGAGTGCTTGACAGACCAACTGACTGATCAACTGACTGACCGGCTAACTGACTGGTTGACCGCCCGATCACACGACTGACTGACTGACCGGCTGATTGACTGATTGACTGACTGACAAACTGATTGACTGATTGACTGACCGACCGACTAACCGACCAGCTGATTGACTGACTGACCGACCAACTGACTGATCAACTGACTGATCGACTGACTGCCAGACCAACTGACTGATCAACTGACTGATCGACTGACTGGTTGACCGCCCGATCGACCGACTGACTGACTGACCGGCTGATTGACTGACTGACCAACCGACTGACTGATTGACCATCTGACTGACCGACAGTGATTGTTTGACTGACTGATTGTGTTCATGTTGTTTCACTTTGTTTTGGTTGTTTGTTGTTTGTTTGTTTTTCATGCTCTTCTACAGATTTATTTCTGAGGATTGTGCGATCACACTCCATTACTCGCCTCTTTGTTTTGTTGGACGTGTTTTTGTTTTCACCTCTACACACACACACACACACACACACACACACACACACACACACACACACACACACACACACACACACACACACACACACACACACACAAAACACACACACACACACACACACACACACACACACACACACAGACTGCTCGTTCAGTCGCTCTAAAACCCCATAATTTGTCCCACACACAGGGCAAAACCCTTGTGCTGTTAATTGCACACTTGTGAGACAGATTTCTGCGTGTCCCACATGAATAATTACAGATTCTCTCAGGAACGTCAGTGTGAAACACACTCCTGACTCATCTCACCTCCCTCACAGCACACTCACTGTTCACTCTAATGCTCCTCACACAAAACACAAGACTCCGGAGCTTTTATTTTACCTGATCACAGACTTGTAGTGTTTACTTCTATTCCATGTGATAGATTCATTTTGTTTTAGGATTTCAGTAGAACTTTCACTGCTTAATGCAGGCAACAGAGTGAGTGTGACTTTTACATGACACTTCACATCTTTCTCTCTCTCACTCTCATGTCTGTCACAAGCACACCAACAAGCTGCTGACTTTAAACATAATACCAATAAACATGTAAAAAGCTCTGTGTGGGGACAGGAAAGATGGACATGCTTCTTTCTCTTTATAGTATTATTTAACAAACAAACAAACAAACAAGGATGTATGTTGGTTTTGATGCTTTTTTCCTTCTCTTCCAAAATTTTAAGTAATCACCCCCCCACACACTTTTTATTTATCTGGATTTCCTCTCTACGGAGTTTAATAATTTAGCAAAGCATATAAATCAACAAATAACATTTTCTGTTTTTTTTTGTAGGTGTAGTTTTAATGTCAAGCTGAAACAGAAAGATGAATCTCTAACTCCATTTCTGCCTGTAAACACAAGATGGCGATGTTGGACAGTGAAGAAAAAACTGTCTGGAAAAACTGACTGAATTGGTTTATGACACAAGATACTATGCATATACCACCATACACCACAGTATACCATCAGATACCATCATATACAATCATGTACCATCATATACCACCATACACCACAGTATACCATCAGATACCATCATATACAATCATGTACCATCATATACCACCATACACCACAGTATACCATCAGATACCATCATATACAATCATGTACCATCATATACCACCATACACCACAGTATACCATCAGATACCATCATATACAATCATGTACCATCATATACCACCATACACCACAGTATACCATCAGATACCATCATATACAATCATGTACCATCATATACCACCATACACCACAGTATACCATCAGATACCATCATATACAATCATGTACCATCATATACCACCATACACCACAGTATACCATCAGATACCATCATATACAATCATGTACCATCATATACCACCATACACCACAGTATACCATCAGATACCATCATATACAATCATGTACCATCATATACCACCATACACCACAGTATACCATCAGATACCATCATATGCAATCATGTACCATCATATACCACCATACACCACAGTATACCATCAGATACCATCATATACAATCATGTACCATCATATACCACCATACACCACAGTATACCATCAGATACCATCATATACAATCATGTACCATCATATACCACCATACACCACGGTATACCATCAGATACCACCATATAACATTAATATACCATCATATACCACCATATATCATTATGTACCATCATATACCACTATATAACATTAATATACCATCATATACCACTATATAACATTAATATACCATCATATACCATCATGCACCATCATATACCACCATATAACATTAATATACCATCATATACCATCATGTACCATCATATACCACCATATAACATTAATATACCATCATATACCACCATATAACATTAATATACCATCATATACCATCATATACCATCATATACCATCATGTACCATCATATACCACCATATAACATTAATATACCATCATATACCACCATATAACATTAATATACCATCATATACCATCATGTACCATCATATACCACCATATAACATTAATATACCATCATATACCATCATATACCATCATATACCACCATACACCATGTTATACCATCATACACCGTCATATACCATAAATATACAATAATATACCATCAATACACATATAATCATATACAATTAATGTGTGATTAATCTATCATTATATATACAACGAGCAGGTAAACGATATCTAACAGTAGGTGTATTTACTAATAATTATATGGAACAAAATAGACTCAAAGCGATAATAATAATAATAATTATAAAGAATAATAAAAAATTAGCAAATCAAAGTACTAACCAATAGAAATGCAAAAAAGATCACATTTTTGTTGGTGAGTGACGATGTATTTTAAATAACTTTATAGTATAAATCTATAAACGGTAGCTGTTAAGCTTTAATTATCATGATATTGTATTTTAATTTCGTAAAGAAGCGAAATTTTCCGTGTAGTTTTAAAATAAAACTCTAGGCGGCACTGTGGCTCCATCATCGATGATGTTGCTGCTGCAGCTTCAGGACAAATCAAAATAAAGACACCAGATACAATAGACAAAATGTGTGTGCGTGTGTGTGTGTGTGTGTGTGTGTGTGTGTGTGTGTGTGTGTGTGTGTGTGAGAGAGAGAGGTTTATCATTCAATAAAAACATATTAAATAAAAAACTTAAATCTTGGATCAGTGATTATCCAGTGAACATTTTCATTCATCGACAATGTTTTCTGAGAATGACATCATCATCATCATCATCATCATCATCATCATCATCATACATGTACTACATATACTACATAAGGGTATGTTATGGTTGCCATGGTATCTTTGTGGTACTTAGAGTGATATTTTATTTGTAAATGATTTAGCTCTTTGAATGATTTATTTCCTTTAATATGATGGCTCACACTTAGTTGGCTTTTTTCACTTATTTTACAGTTTGGCTCTTTAAATCAGATGCTGTAGTGAACAGTTCAGTGACCCTTTGAATGATTTGAGCTCTTTGAGCCAGATGGCTCTTTGAACAGTCGGTTCTTCTAATGGTTCGGTTACTAGAAACGTTTTGGCTCTTGAAATGATTTGGCTCTTTGAACAAATCACTTCTCTGAATGTGTTTGTTTTTCTTAATGACTCAGCTTTTTAAACGATTCGGCTCTTCAAACTAATCTGTTTTTTAAATGATTCAGTTTTTTAAAAGATTCTGTTTTTTTTTTTTAAACGATTCAGCTTTTAAAATGATTCAACCTTTTGTACAAGGCGGCTTTTATAACAAGTCTTTTTTTTAATGATTTAGTTTCTTGAAAAAGTCCA
>NC_083463.1:1850460-1887960 GCF_030014155.1 Tachysurus vachellii
TTAAAAATCTTATACGATTTTCAGTTTTGTACAGAAACAAATCCACAACTATCCAGAAGGTGTCCTGGTCACGTATTCGGTCAGCAGCTGTTATATGGATATGTAGTGAGTTCTACAGTAACAGCTCAACCACACGGATTATAAGGCACGATGGAAGGAGTCTCTAGTGTTAGTGCTTTGTAACAAAGCTGTAATTTTTCCATTCCATCAGCAGATTAGACATTTATCTGACACAATTATCTGACATTTTAATCAGCATAAACAAACAAACAGTTTTATTGCTCCAGACCATGATTAGTCAGGGCACTGTTTCTGTATGAAGAGTATCGTGAGCTGCTGGAGAGCAGAATGGAGGGAGGTGTTGGGAGCCTCCTACAGAAACACTCACTCTCACTCACTCACTCATTCATCTTCTACCGTTTATCCGAACTACCTCGGGTCACGGGGAGCCTGTGCCTATCTCAGGCGTCATCGGGCATCAAGGCAGGATACACCCTGGACGGAGTGCACACACACACATCCAGGGCACACACACACACTCTCATTCACTCACACACACACACACTACGGACAATTTTCCAGAGATGCCAATCAACCTACCATGCATGTCTTTGGACCGGGGGAGGAAACCGGAGTACCCGGAGGAAACCCCCGAGGCACAGGGAGAACATGCAAACTCCACACACACAAGGTGGAGGCGGGAATCGAACCCCCAACCCTGGAGGTGTGGGGCGAACAAACACAATAAAGTATAATTATTAAAGCTAGTAACATGAATTTCTGCTTTCATGTAAACCCAGAGTGTCTGCTGTCAGAGACCAAATCTGGAATTATTGTTTGTCCAATCAGTGCACCGTTTATTGCTCCACCCAAACATCCATATTTGTAACAAGGAATCAAAAGGTGCTTAGAAAAGTATAGTCTGTATAGTAAAACTTTGTTTAGGGGACGTTTTTGGTCTTCTTTACCTCTAACGTACATGTTAACGTCCCTGACTGATATTTCAGTGAAGAGTTTCCTTTAGAAGGTATTTATCTAACAAAAGTGGGAACACGGTAGAAAGGCAGTAATTACAGTACAGTCCATCACTGCTGGAGCTCCTGCTGTAAATGGAAGGAAAAGCAAAGGAGACACCTGAGGCACATGAGGTCAGTTTACCAGGTTCTCAGCAGTGTTTTATTTATTTTAAAATGGTGAAATAAAATCTCTTGTGTTGTCGATTTATTCATGTCTTTCTTCATCTCCCTCATTTCCCTCTGTGGAGTTTCTCAGACCGACAACAGCCAAGAGCTTCCCGCTTGGTGGGGCTGAAAAACTTTGTTTTTCTTTGCTTTTCTTTCTTCCAGACTCTCGTCATCACTCATCACTCGTCCTGTTCTCTCTGTGTTGTGTTGTTCAAACGTAGTTATGGCAGATGGCTTAATAACGTAGCAGGAGGTAGTGACTCAAACACACTGTCCACAAAAACAACTCACAAATGGTTCTCTTCTGGACAGATAAAAGTCCCTGTCTTTGATATGAAGAACCATTATGTCTTGCCACATCTTTCTTTTGTTCCACATCTTCACTGTACTCCAACACAAGGACCCTTGTGACAACAGCAAAGCGCCATCTGCTTGTCCGGGTGCATAACATTATCTTGTCACACTTCATCCTCGTAGCTTTTAGGAACAAGGCGATGGTTCAGGAGAAGGTTTTCTGAGCTGCACTACAAAAACTTTGCCCGTTATAAACCCTGGGTGGAGTCTGGGCCCGTCTTCTTATTTTATTATGTTTAAAATTAATACATTTCTTCTGAATCAGTTCAATATGTTAGAGTGAATGTGTTCCTACTGGAGTCTTTCTTTCTTTCTTTCTTTCTTTCTTTCTTTCTTTCTTTCTTTCTTTCTTTCTTTCTTTCTTTCTTTCTGTCTCTCTTTTTTCTTTCTTTCTTTCTTTCTTTCTTTCTTTCTTTCTTTCTTTCTTTCTTTCTTTCTCTCTCTTTTTTCTGTCTTTTTTCTTTCTTTCTTTCTTTCTTTCTTTCTTTCTTTCTTTCTCTCTCTTTTTTCTGTCTTTTTTCTTTCTTTCTTTCTTTCTTTCTTTCTTTCTTTCTTTCTTTCTTTCTTTCTTTCTTTCTATCTATCTATCTTTCTTTCTTTCTGTCTCTCTTTTTTCTTTCTTTCTTTCTTTCTTTCTTTCTTTCTTTCTTTCTTTCTTTCTCTCTCTTTTTTCTGTCTTTTTTCTTTCTTTCTTTCTTTCTTTCTTTCTTTCTTTCTTTCTTTCTTTCTTTCTTTCTCTCTCTTTTTTCTGTCTTTTTTCTTTCTTTCTTTCTTTCTTTCTTTCTTTCTTTCTTTCTTTCTTTCTTTCTTTCTGTCTTTTTCTTTCTTTCTTCTTTCTTTCTTTCTTTCTTTCTTTCTTTCTTTCTTTCTTTCTTTTTTCTTTCTTTCTTTCTTTCTTTCTTTCTTTCTTTCTTTCTTTCTTTCTTTCTTTCTTTCTTTCTTTCTTCTTTCTTTCTTTCTTTCTTTCTTTCTTTCTTTCTTTCTTTCTTTCTTTCTTTCTTTCTTTCTTTCTTTCTTTCTTTCTTTCTTTCTTTCTTTCTTTCTTTCTTTCTTTCTTTCTTTCTTTCTTTCTTTTTTCTTTCTTTCTTTCTTTCTTTCTTTCTTTCTTTCTTTCTTTCTTTCTTTCTTTCTTTCTTTCTTTCTTTCTTTCTTTCTTTTTCTTTCTTTCTTTCTTTCTTTCTTTCTTTCTTTCTTTCTTTCTTTCTTTCTTTCTTTCTTTCTTTCTTTCTTTCTTTCTTTCTTTCTTTCTTTCTTTCTTTCTTTCTTTCTTTCTTTCTTTCTTTCTTTCTTTCTTTCTTTCTTTCTTTCTTTCTTTCTTTCTTTCTTTCTTTCTTTCTTTCTTCTTTCTTTCTTTCTTTCTTTCTTTCTTTCTTTCTTTCTTTCTTTTTTCTTTCTGTCTTTTTCTTTCTGTCTATTTTCTTTCTTTCTTTCTTTCTTTCTTTCTTTCTTTCTTTCTTTCTTTCTTTCTTTCTTTCTTTCTTTTTTCTTTCTGTCTTTTTCTTTCTTTCTTTCTTTCTTTCTTTCTTTCTTTCTTTTTTCTTTCTTTCTTTCTTTCTTTCTTTCTTTCTTTCTTTCTTTCTTTCTTTCTTTCTTTCTTTCTTTCTTTCTTTCTTTCTTTCTTTCTTTCTTTCTTTCTTTCTTTCTTTCTGTCTGTCTTTCTTTCTTTCTGTCTTTCTTTCTTTCTTTCTTTCTTTCTTTCTTTCTTTCTTTCTTTCTTTCTTTCTGCCTTTCTTTCTTTCTTTTTTCTTTCTTTCTTTCTTTCTTTCTTTCTTTCTTTCTTTCTTTCTTTCTTTCTGTCTTTCTTTCTTTCTTTCTTTCTTTCTTTCTTTCTTTCTTTCTTTCTTTCTTTCTTTCTTTCTTTCTTTCTTTCTTTCTTTCTTTCTTTCTTTCTTTCTTTCTTTCTTTCTTTCTTTCTTTCTTTCTTTCTTTCTTTCTTTCTGTCTTTCTGTCTGTCTTTCTTTCTTTCTTTCTTTCTTTCTTTCTTTCTTTCTTTCTTTCTTTCTTTCTTTCTTTCTTTCTTTCTTTCTTTCTTTCTTTCTCACAACAGCTACAGATGGTCGTCCTTCAACACCTACATAGCTGTGGTTAAGGTGTTACTACTGATCACAAGGTTGTGAGTTCAGATCCCAGGTCCACCATGTTACACCGCTGGGCTCCTGAGCAATGCTCTTAACCCTTAATTGCTCAGTTGTTTAAAAAAAAGAGATAAATTGGATGAGGTCATCAGCCAAATCCCGTAAAGGTTGTTTGTTTCCACAGAGGACGATGGTTCAGATTAAACATTATCTCCAGTTCTCATTCTGAGACGTCTTATCGTCCCTCTGCCACAGAGACAGTATCAGCTCTACACACTGTGTCCTGCAGTGATCACATGCAGAACTCAGAAAATACAATATTTATCACATCTACCAACTCTTCTCATTTACTTCATAATGTTTTTAAAAACCTCTTCTGTGTGAAGAATCTGTGAATCTCTGCTTGCCCTTGTTGTGCTAATTGATTCTAATATAAATAACTGTGGGATTAAAAGATTTTTTAAGGGTCCTTTAACCAGCATTTCATTATAATGAATGGACATGGACATTATCATTTATCAACACTGAACATACATGTTAAAGGTGGGGTCTCTGTTGTTTGAGAAATGCTTCAGAAAACTGAGTCGGGACGACAAAAACAAAACAAACGTGTAGCCAATGAGCAGAAAGGGGCGTGTCTTGTCAATATGGGCGGAGAGAGTGTTCAGTGCGCATGTGTGACATTAGCAGAAAGCGGTTTTAACATCGACATGGAGGATAAAAACAAAGAAATAAAGAGAAGAAAGACTTACGATAAGGTAAGAAGTAGGACGTGTTAATATAGGATCAGCTTTCCAGCGCTGGAGAGAACTGAAGGAGCAGGAAGTTGGTCACATATTCACAGATTGGAGTTTCCTGAGTCAATAACTCCTGAGCTAAACACTGTTACTACACAAATAACACCTCTTTTCTATCGTAGTAATGTAGAGACGCAGCTACAACCGTGTTTTGTGTAGTAACAGTGTTTAGCTCAGGAGTTATTGACTCAGGAAACTCCAATCTGTGAATATGTGACCAACTTTACTTAAGACGCCGAGGCGCTTTTTTCCTTCTCGATAGGTGAGTAACGTTGGTTTTGTTTTGTTACACAGAACTAATATATGTCTTTGTCCTTTACATGATTATGTTTGTGTGTCATTTTTGCTTGTTTGTTTATCTACAATCGTATTGTTCTTCCCTTCAGCTATGATAGACACGTTTCTTTCTGTTAGTTGCCTGGGTTACGTATGTATGTGTGGGCGGAGCTATCAATACAGGGGTGGGACCCGTTTGGGTTAGGGGCGTGTTTGTTTTGGTGATTTTATATGTCGACATTGGCAAATTAAATCATTCATTTTTAGTTCTCCTGAAGAGAGATTTGGTGTCTTTTATTGTAGGAAATATGAATCGGTGGCTCTATTAACAAATTAGAAATGTGTGGATGCCATGTTGAGAAATTTAACACAAAAACTGAGAAAAAGAAGAAAAATGAATCTTTCTTATCCAATTGAAAATTTTCAAGTATTTTGTGAGGTTGTTGTGAAATTTACATTTTACTGACACCTGGCAACCCCATACCATCCCAGGCTTAACACCCAGTCTGAACATTTTTTAGGTGTAAGGGTTCATTGTTAATCGAACCCATAAATCTCTAGAGCTCTAAAACACTGATGAGACTTTCCAGGATGTTAATGCATGATGATGGATTTAGTGAATTAACACAGTGTAAGTGAATCGATAAACAGTCAGTAATGTGTGGTGTGACGCAGAACAGAGTGGACGGATCTAAAGCTGCATAAGCAGGAACACACGGAGAACTCTGGGAATTCAAACACACGTGAGAACACGACTGAGCAGAACCTTATCTTTTACCTTGTGTATGTATGAGTGTATGAGTGTATGAGTGTGTGTGTATGAGTGTGTGTGTATGAGTGTCACAGCATGTGAATATGTGTGTGTGTAAATGTTGATCACTGTGGAGCTGAAATAATCCCAGCGTCTGGACAGCTGGAGTCCATCTTAATTTTTCTAGACACATGCACCATGACGTGTCAGGATTAATGTGAGGTTCAGAGACTGGATGAAATGATGGAGGGAGTCAGGAGCAGAGTGATAAAGGGAACAGACAAGCAGAATCGATCGCACCAAAACTGTGCACGTGTGTTCTCTATCTTCTTATTCGTTAACCCATCAGATAGGGAACCATGCATGTATTCTTCACAGAGTTCTTCATTAGAACGAACGATTTAGTAAAATAAAAGTAATTGATTATTTGTAAACCAACCTGCTTGCCTGTTAAGTGGAGCAGATTCGGCTGTAATGAGACGCACCCGACCAATTGGAGTTTGTTAATTAGAACCTTCATGCGGCTCGTTTGTTTCAGCGCAAAACCCTGATCTCATTCTGCACCCCAGATGCTGATTAAATTTATTAGCACTAATGCTTGACTTGGCATAGCTGGACAACACACACGCTGCGAGTGAAGAAGCCGAGTGTCTCCGTGGCGCTAACAGATGTACCATTGTTTCATTGAATTAATATGAAACTGGGATTCTCTTTGAAAATCTGCTGGGATGCAATTTGCCGGCTGTAACCCAGATGTTTTATCACACTCTGTGTCTTACATAAACGCCTACATTATCAAAGCAGAGAACCGTATGGTTTTACTCAAAGGAGGTGTTCATAGAGCTACATAACCCCTACATAAACCCTTTGACATAAAACCTGAATAAAATAATAAATAAACATAAAGGGATAAATGTGTTTGGTTGAAAAGTGCAGGCTAACACAGAGAGAGCTGCACAGCCATGTTAGAAAATACAGTCACCTTTTCTTAGAAGGCAGTGTATATAAGGCTACATAACACCTACATAGACATGCTGGCATTCACTTGAATAAAAATATTAATAAAGTAACACCTTAAGGAAGAAGCAGTATGTGTGGGGATAAGAGCAAGCTAACAGAGAGCTCTGTACAACTTGTGTCATAAAATATGGTATTGCTTACTTAGAAGTAGTGTTCATACAGCTACATAACTCCTACATAAGCCCTTTTGACATCAGCTTACATGACTTATTGCATAAAGTAAACAAAAGGATTAATGAGTGTGGCTGAGGAGTGAGGTTTACAGCTGTGTTAGAAAAGATGGTAATGCTTATTCAGTGTTCATAGGGCTACATAACACATACATAATCCATTTGACTTAAACCTGCACAAATTAATTAATAAAGAGCAAAATGGGAGGACAATGTGTGTGACTAAACTATGTATGAGAGCAAGCTAACAGAAAGAGTTTTACAGCCTTGTAGAAGACATGGCAATGCTTAAGTAGGTGTTATGTAGCTCTATGAACACTATCCTTAAGTCCTCAGCATCCATTCTGGCATCATTATGTGCTGCTAATTCTGTTTTCTTTCAGATGCTAACCTGATCTTTCTCATAGTTTTCACAAAACTTCATACACCTACATTAACATTTATAAAAGCTTATGTAGGTCTTATGTATAACACACCCGTAAATTAAAGCATGAGCACAATGCTCCTTTATCTCCTTTTTGTGTATTTTGACATCACTGAGTGCTGCTAACGCTGATTCCGTCCTTTCAGATGCCTACCCGATCTCAGAGGTTGTGTACAAGTGGACCCAAGGTCCAGCCAAGTCTGTAGTGGTGGCAGAAGACGGGTCTCGACTCAACCAGTACCATCTGATTGGCCAGACAGCTGGCACTGAGGACATCAACACCAGCAGAGGTAAAATAAATAAATAAATAAATAAATAAATAACCCTAACTCCTATAACCACAGTTAGGTGCTCACATCATCATCTGAACATCATCTGAAGAATCACTAGTGCCATGAACCAACTAATCTGCTACATACACTTTACCTGAAAGGTAACGTGTAGCTGAAGATTACAACCTGCCCCCGCAACCTGCCCATATGCTAATGATCAGTCTTATAGGTTGTTACAAAACTTAGCAATGAAAAAGAGAAAGAAGATGGATGGACAGAGGAAGGGATAGTTACAGAGGAGGAGGAGGTACTGATCCCTGGTCTGAGTTGCCAGGGTTGGAGGGTTAATCCCTATGCTTCCATTTCATCCATTGTGGGTTTTCCAAATGATGTCAGCAGGCAGCGATTGGCTAGAGCTTGTCTGAGACACGTGGGAATCAGGAGATATGTGGGTGGGGACTAGCAAGGGCTCAAATGTCATCTGTTTCATTTAGTTTTGTAAAGAGGGGCAGTAATACACTCTGATCATAACTCTCCTCAACACCTCCTTTATTATACTGTAAAGTTCTTGCTGTATGTTCAATACGTACAAAAGATGTCCATCTGATCTTAGAGTTTATAGGCTCTTAGAGTCACCATACTCCACGTATAAAATGATTCCTCAAGGGTTCTATGAACAAAAAAGATCTTCAAAGATTCTTCTTCCAGAGGGAGAAATGCAGAGAAGGTCCTTGAATTTACAGGTGGAACCCCATTAGGAAACTGAGATTGAGTAACGATCTGAAGAATGCTTAAGGAACCATTTCAAGAGCTCTAAATAGTGTACACTCAGGTTCCACATGGAACCTTTAAGGTTTCACCCAAAAGGACAAACCAATCCTTGGATATGAAAAAGATGGAGCTAACAGAGAGTTTTATAGCCTTGGCAGAAGACATGACAAGGTTCCAAGGTTCTCACTTAACCCTCAGGAGCACAGGATCACAGGGCCCTCAGGAGAACCTCCCGTTCTATCATCCTTTTTGCAGCTCTGTTTTAAGGTTACGGGGCTATTAGTGGTGCTAATCCGGTGTAAACCCTCTTGGAAAAGTCAAGAATAGATCCACCAAGCAGTGAAATGTCAGCCATCTTCAACCAATCACTTAGTTATGATGTGTGTGAAGATGTACTGATTACATGACATCTTTAACCAATGTTCCATCAACCAAGCCATGCCCATTGTCAGGGAAATTCAAATTTATGGTAAGAAAAAATATATCTAAACAAAAATAATAATAATAATAAAAACACACCAAAACCTCAGTTACTCACCAGTTGACCAACATGGCAGCGTTGTTCTCTGCAATGAAAGGAAGTTCTCCGTAAACACTCCAGAAGCTGAGCAGGAAGATCCACCACTGTGGCATGTTTGCTTCCTCTCAGATCGGTTCCACCTGAATGGGAGCATCCAATAAAACCTTCCTAAATCACAGGCTGTGTTTCTTCAGGTCATAGAGCATGGGGTAGATCTAAAGGGGTATGATCTGGACCTGCAGGTCCCTTCTCATGAAGGATGTTGTCAGTCCTGGGTGCATAATGAGTCTTAGCATGATTCTGAAGATCCTGAAGGATTTATTTGAATACCAGGATTCTTTTATCTCATCTAGTTGCTTCGGAGTTGTTTTTTTTTTAAATCTTTTTCTTTCTATCCTTCTCTTTCAATGTGGCATTCGAGGTTGGCCCAGCGTGAGTGACTGGGATAAAGAGAGTGAGTCTGAGAGCTGCAGGATGCAGATTACAACAAGGGATTAGTGCAACGCAAAAATCCGATTTTGCCAGGAGAAAGCAGCAGTCATCAGTGGATTTTCTTTCAGGTTATCAGTCGTTGTGGCTTGAAAGGATTTTTTTAATACTCCTGTTTAACAGGATAGACGTAACCTTTTATTATTATTATTATTAATTTGACATTTTATACTGTCTCCTGAAGTCCCAGCATCACACAGTGTGGAGAACAGAATTCCTTTTCCACCGTGAAGAAATCCTCTGCCGTGAAGTGATTACGTAGCAGCACAGGATTTGTATCGTCACATATTTAAAGGAATACTCAGATGTTCGATCCTTATCTCTATCTACTGTGTCTGTGGTGTGTGTGTGTAAGATTACAACATCACCAAACTCTTATATTAATGCACTCGGTCTGATTCTTTATTGTTGCTATAGTAACAGCTCATTCACAGGGACATGGACGGTAAACGCTCCACGTAAAGAGATTAAAGAAAAACGTATAGACTTATAGTTATTGATATGGGGATGATGACGAAGCTTATGTCACTTATTAATGTCTGCTTATAACCTATTCAAGAACATGAACTTATTTCTGTTTCTCCTGCTTATAAGATTTGTATAAATACCTTTGATATGTTACATCATGGCCCTGTGGTATAATGCATTTCATTTATTAAGTGCAGTGTGTTGTTTATTTCTGCTCATAAGTTACTTAAGTTAGAATGCTTATGACAATATCATAGCACTATTTTCTCTGGCTCTTAAATTGAGAGATCTTATTACTGCGTATGAGATTTTTATGACTAGCAATGACAGTGTTATGGATATTTTCTCTTAAGACTCTTAAGTAAAATAAGTTGTTATGTCTGTTCATAACATTGTTGTGAATACATATGTCAATGTAATGTAAGGTCATAGTGGCCAGTGTTATTTGGCTTTCTTCACACTGACATTCCCAAAGTGCACTGATATACAAAAGTGTCATATCACAAACTTATCTCCATTTCATTTCCATTTTCATTTCCAGCATTTAGCAGATGCCCACTTGACATAAGGGTTATGACATGTTATAAAAAATGCCTGGTGCATCCTTTTGGTTTGTTTGTACTAATTTACACGTTATGTAGCCTTACAAACACTGCCATTTATCCAGCTTACATTTCTGAACACATTTGTGAATTTATGTGATTTCAGAGGTTATATAAACCTACATAAGCCCTTTATAACAACTGACATCAAAATTGATAAATGCTGTCTTTATGTCAGCTACTGCCTGTTGGGATAATCCTTTATAAATGTTATAATATATAGTAAATAAAGTCATGATTGCAATTGGTTATGTAGCCCTGTAAACACTGTCTATTACGGAGGCGCTAATGTCTTGTTAAACAGAGTGCTCATAGTGTTCATAGGTCTACATAACACCTACATAAGCTCTTTCTGACAACTGACATCAAAATTCACAATTGCTGTCTTTATGTCAGTAGCCATCTAATGGAATTACACTATATACTGTATATGTATGGGATAATGTAAGCTTTATTAAAGGTCTTATGCAGCCTTATGAACACTGCTGTTAATTTTTAACACCTTTTCTAACACATTTGTGAAAAAAGGGTTATATACTACAGACAATTTGCTGTTGGAATAATCCTACATAAGGGCTTATGTACTGTATGAGTAATGTAGCCTTATGAACACTACTCTTAACTGTTACCACGAGTTTAATTTTCCTGGAAATCTCTCTCTGGTAGCTTGCACTTATTCACTAGAATCCAGTCACACCCTCTGTCTCTACCCTCTGTCTCTACCCTCTGTCTCTACCCTCTGTCTCTACCCTCTGTCTCTACCCTCTGTCTCTACCTTTAGCTATCACTTATCTGTCCTCCTTGCTTATCTTCCTATAATGTATTGTTTGTTCTGGTTTACACAGGCCTCTACACAGTGATGATGGCCCACTTCTACCTGAAGAGAAAGATCGGATACTTTGTCATCCAGACCTACATGCCATGCTTCATGACCGTCATCCTGTCTCAGGTCTCCTTCTGGCTGAATCGGGAGTCGGTCCCTGCCAGGACGGTGTTCGGTCAGTGACGACTTTACAACTGGCTTTAAACTCCCAAAGATGGCATGACAGTAAAGCTGTTTTTCCACAGCACCCGAGATTACTCTGGGAATTCTGCCAGCGCTTTCCTCGGCTGTTAATTAATTTAAAGATTAATACGTCGATAACGCTCATCAAAATGGAAATCAGAATTGACTGGTGCAGACGGACCAAATGAAGAGCTAATCAGCCGAGATGAAGCTGATCTCGTAGAGAGTTCTTTAACAAGTGCAACTTATTTCCCCAATTAAAAGGGGGAGGGGCTTAAATCACAAACTTAACCATATATAACCACTAGAAATTCCTGTCTGTTCTTTGGCTTGTCGTAGTGATGATTAGCACAAAATCCTGGTAACTAAATGAACATAAACAGTTTGTTTTTCTAATCTGTTAACTAGTGATCTGACATTTTAGCCAGCTAACATTAGCTGTATGACCAAGCTTACTAGCAAACTATCTATGTATCCAAACTAGCCATATTTGCTAAGTAACCAAACTATCAGTTGTGTTCAACTAACACGCAATACCCATGTTCACTAGAGAGAAAGCTAATTCTCGCTAACAGTGTCTTCACGTTAATTATTCTTAATGGGTCTTAATCTCATTTATAAATGTGTTTTAGATATTATTTGATTACGACATGTCTAAAACAAATTAAAATAAAATGACATACCTTAGGGGGCACGGTGGCTTAGTGGTTAGCACGTTCGCCTCACACCTCCAGGGTTGGGGGTTCGATTCCTGCCTCCACCTTGTGTGTGTGGAGTTTGCATGTTCTCCCCGTGCCTCGGGGGTTTCCTCCGGGTACTCCGGTTTCCTCCCCCGGTCCAAAGACATGCATGGTAGGTTGATTGGCATCTCTGGAAAATTGTCCGTAGTGTGTGAGTGTGTGAGTGAATGAGAGTGTGTGTGTGTGTGCCCTGTGATGGGTTGGCACTCCGTCCAGGGTGTATCCTGCCTTGATGCCCGATGACGCCTGAGATAGGCACAGGCTCCCCGTGACCCGAGGTAGTTCGGATAAGCGATAGAAGATGAATGAATGAATGAATGAATGAATGAATGACATACCTCACCTTTAATCCTTTTTCATTTATGTGTTATTCTGCTCCTTTCTCTCCATCCCGATGTGGCCACGGTGTAAATCATTATATAAATTATAATGTAAATATGAAATTTAACATCAAATGTTTTAAAGGTGTTTTTGAAATAATAAAACTGTTATAGGTCCATAAGCTCTTTCTTAAACGACATACTACAGCTTTAATCATCTTTGTTTAGTACTGCTTTACAGTCACTACAGTGGTAAAAGAAAAAAAAGATAAGATCTAAAATTTTAAAGTTGATTTCAAGGTTTTTCAGACTTACTTAACACTTTCTCATTATTCCCTTCAGGCGTGACCACAGTGTTAACCATGACCACACTGAGCATCAGTGCCAGAAACTCTCTTCCTAAAGTGGCCTATGCTACAGCCATGGACTGGTTCATCGCCGTGTGCTACGCCTTTGTCTTCTCTGCCCTCATCGAGTTTGCCACCGTCAACTACTTCACCAAACGCAGCTGGGCCTGGGACGGCAAAAAAGCCATGGAAGCACAGCAGCCCAAAGTGAGTGTGGTTTTAGTGAGTTCAGGTCTTACGTGCATCACATGATCAGGTTACTGCTGCACAGGAAGCTAATAATATCTGAGGTTTTCATTTTTCACCTTACTGAAGTGACCCGAGTCATTGCTGGAGTCTCAAAAGCGTCTAGATCATTAATCAGAATAACAATATCTTTTATCCACTTTAATAAAACCATGTACTTTAGGTCACATTTCATCAGCTAGTTCTTTGTAAGGTGTGTTATAAAGAAAAAAAAGATTCCTGGACTGTTTATGAAAAGTAAAGTGATTGATGAGCATGTGTGTGTGTGTGTGTGTGTGTGTGTGTGTGTGTGTGTGTGTGTGTGTGTGTGTTTCTAATCTATATCACAACCATCCAAGAGGAACCCAAATCAATTCTAATGTAATGATTCAAACAAACAAACCAATAAGTACATAATAAATGAAATATCTAAAAATACATAACCACAAATATTTATTCCTGGGCAGTTGCTTAAAATATGTAGATTTAAATGAGCTACAAACTATTCAAGCGAACAAATAAGCGAATAAATACAAACTTTCTGCAAATAACAATTTCATAAGAAACAAGTCCACTGGGTTGAAATGAAAATAGAAAGAAAGAAAGAAAGAAAGAAAGAAAGAAAGAAAGAAAGAAAGAAAGAAAGAAAGAAAGAAAAGCAATCTATCAGCTACGTAACTATACAACTGTGTAAATAAATGAGGCTCATTAGTGGTCAGTTACTTAAAATAGTAAATATAAAAGAAAAAAAAACACTCAAACTAACAAATAAACAATACCAAATCTTTTCTCATGTTGGTGGAGCAAATGGAGCATATCATCGCCACCTAGTGGAACAAATTAGAAATGTGGTTGCTGTCTGATTGATGTATGGAATGACTTGTATGGATTCATGATTATTTTCCTGCTGCTGTGAGACAGTTAGCTGAGCGAGATGAAGAACTAAATCTTTTGGAAAGATTCTAAAGAAAATTAAAAGGAGGATGTCGGTTTCATGAGGGGATTTTTCTCTTTTTTCACACAGTGGGTTGGATGCCACCACCACTGCGTTACGTTGAAGCTGAGCCTCTGATTGGTTCCTCGTATCTTTAACTTGTTTATTAAGTGTAGCACATGATACACCCTCGACCTCAATTAGTGGAAAATCAGAGAAGACGATCGCGATGCGTCCCACCTGAAACAGGTTTTGTTTTCATTTCACGTCTCTAACATCCATCATCTCTCACATCTCTCACGTCTCTCACGTGTCTCACATCTCTCACTGCTCACACATCTCTCACTGCTCACACATGTCTCACATCTCTCACATCTCTCACGTCTCACATCTCTCACATCTCTCACTGCTCACACATCTCTCACATGTCTCACATCTCTCATGTCTCACATCTCTCACATCTCTCACTGCTCACACATCTCTCACATCTCTCACGTCTCACATCTCTCACATCTCTCACTGCTCACACATGTCTCACATCTCTCATATCTCTCACGTCTCACATCTCTCACATCTCTCACTGCTCACACATCTCTCACATGTCTCACATCTCTCATGTCTCACATCTCTCACATCTCTCACTGCTCACACATCTCTCACATCTCTCACGTCTCACATCTCTCACATCTCTCACTGCTCACACATGTCTCACATCTCTCATATCTCTCACGTCTCACATCTCTCACATCTCTCACTGCTCACACATCTCTCACATGTCTCACATCTCTCATGTCTCACATCTCTCACATCTCTCACTGCTCACACATCTCTCACATCTCTCACGTCTCACATCTCTCACATCTCTCACTGCTCACACATCTCTCACATCTCTCATGTCTCACATCTCTCACATCTCTCACTGCTCACACATCTCTCACGTCTCTCACATGTCTCACATCTCTCACTGCTCACACATCTCTCACGTCTCTCACATGTCTCACATCTCTCACTGCTCACACATCTGCCAATCAGGAGGCAGCAATTGTGGCTGTGGAGGATATCAGCTGTGAAAAAGACTTCAGGTCACCAACTTCATCCATCTCCTCCGAGCCTAAATCACACTTTTTTCAGGACTAAACTGCACGTCTCTGTTCTCTCTGGATTTATAATGTTTAGCACCATTACACCAGTTAGTTTAGTTTAGTCTAGTTTAGTCTAGTCTAGTTTAATTTAGTCTAGTCTAGTTTAGTCTAGTTTAATTTAGTCTAGTCTAGTTTAATTTAGTCTAGTCTAGTTTAATTTAGTCTAGTCTAGTTTAGTTTATTTTAGTTTATTCAATTCAAGTTCAATTCAAGTTTATTTGTATAGCGCTTTTTACAATGGACATTGTCTCAAAGCAGCTTTACAGAACATAAACATAGAGCAGAAGGTAAACATAAGGAGAAGTATAAAGAATTAATATAATAAAAATTCAAGATATATATAGTTCACAGTGTGTATGTATGTACGTATGTGTATGTGTATGTATGTATGTGTGTATGTATGTGTTTGTATTTATCCCCAATGAACAAGTCTGAGGTGACTCAGGTGACTGTGGGGAGGAAAAACTCCCTTAGATGGTAAAGGAAGAAACCTTGAGAGGAACCAGACTCAAAGGGGAACCTTTAGTCTAGTTTAGTTTAGTTTAGACATGAAATCATTTGAATCATTTTTGTTTGGAGCAATAAAAACTCAGTATGATTTAGGAACAGAGGTGAAATATTTGTTATGTAAGTTGTATTTCTTCGTCTTTCTTCTGCTTAGTCGCTCGTTCGCTCACTCCTGGTTTTGTTTGTGTGGGAGCAGCAGATCTGAAGGTCACGTGTCTTCCTGCACACACACCTCGAGCAGTGCTACAGTCCACGACCCTCTTTTCCCATCGTCCTCGGCTCTGTTTGCTTGTTTTGTTGAGGATGCGGTTACTGATGAAGGGCGATGATAAAGGGCAAGATAAAGCAGTGAGATGCTAAAACAGGAGGACAATCAATTTCCTTCTCTTCATCAATATCCAACACACTCACCCCCTGACCTCTGACCCCTGACCCCCAAGAGCAATGCAAACCATCTTACCATCTCAAAGAGCCCCAAAGAGAGATTCTGATTGGTTACAGGGTGTTGTTTCGTTTCCAGAACAAATCGCTCTTTCTTATAGGTTATTGTTTCCATAGAAACAGATCACACAGCAAACACACAAGTTGTGTTTGAGGAGATGTTTAGGATTTAAGGAAGGAGTCTCTGGTTTCAGTGCTGTGTTTTCAGACATCTTCCGATCAGAGGATTTTACGCTGTGCTTTTGTTTCTTGCCTTTTTCTTTCTTTCTTTTTTGTTGTGAAGAAAGGCTAGTGAGGGAACGACTGCAGTGTCTCCCTGAAGAAGGCAGGTTCTCCTCAGAGTGTGGTTTCTCTCAGAGGTTCCTCAGGGAGTTTCTTCTCACTACAGTCATTGGATTGTTCGTTAGGGAGAAGAATCTCCATGATGTGGGTTAGAGCAAAGCTGCTTTGTGACAGCGTGTGTTGGCGAAAGTGTTCGAGTCCCAGCTCAGCTGTTTCACTCAAAGGTTTTCTGCAGAAGATTCCCAAAAAAAGGACTTTTAATACGAGGCGAGCAGAATAAGGAATTAAAAAAAAGATATTGTGTAAAGCCATTAACCCGTCAGACTGTGTGACAGTGTAGTGTGATGTCCATTACTTCATCCAGAATAAGCAGACTGACGTGTCCTGTATTTATATTTAGACAGTAAAATTCCGGTTGTTCCTTTAAAAAGTCATATTTTTCTTGTTATTCTTTCTTAAACATCTCCTGCAGAATCCTGAGTTCTTCTTCTCTCACCGTAATGCTGTAATGCCTGTTGAGTCTCCAGCTGAATCTGTGTTAACATGCTGGTCACGTTTCTTCTTCTCTGATAGCTCACGCTGAGATCTAACCAAACAAAACTGCTTTCTTTCTGCAGAAAAAAGACCCGCTGGCTCTGTCCAAGAAACCCAACAACACCTGTTCCACTGGCATGAACTTCACCGCCAACATCACCAAAGACTCGGCCATCTCCACCATCTCCAACAGTACCGCCGTCCAGATGAAGAGCGCCGAGAGCAAGTCCACGCCCGACCCCAAAAAAACCTACAACAGCGTCAGCAAGATCGACAAGATGTCTCGGATAGTGTTCCCCGTCCTCTTTGGCACCTTCAACCTGGTCTACTGGGCCACGTACCTCAACAGGGAACCGGTGATTAAAGGAGCCGTTTCACCAACATAAAAAGTTCTGCATTCCTTCTTTTTTTTTATGCCTTTTTCTTGCCATTCTTAACAAACTGGAACACAAAGCCCCCCAGTTTCCCTTCACCATTCCAGTCCCCTCATCATCATCACACCTCTCCTGCACTTCCCTCTCTTCTGTTTGATTTCGGTTTGATTTCGGTTCTCAGAGATTGCATGATCAGTTCAAAGCTCTGCAGGAACACGTCTTATTGCCATGTCTGCCTTGACTTTGACTTTCTACTGTATTTTAATCTTCTATTAGAATTTCAGAGAAGATGATTGCGTTTCCCTTACAAACCTTTACCTAGTCTGCACCGCGAGGGTTCTCATCGCCATGGAGCCCTTTATTACTTTTAAATACAAAGAAAAACATGCATTTGGCATCTACATTGGTTTAGTGATCTTTTACAGTGCTTTGCATAAGTATTCACCCCCCCATTAGCTGCTCCCCCCACCCCCCAAAATACACACAATTTAATTGATAGTGTGAAAACCTGGATCTGAAATGGTGTTTATAAACAGCATCAGATTCTTAATCAGACGTCAGTCTGGGCTCTGATCGATCAAACGCTTTCTCCAGTGCAACTCAGACTCGCCATCCTGTAACTTTCTGCCCCAAGTCTCCAGTCTCTTGATGCTAGAACACCTCCATGCACCTCTTGTCCTCACTGGTTTCCTGGTCCCTGATGATGAACATTATGCTACCTCCACTATGCTTTACAGCATTTGGCAGAGCGATTAATGTTATACAACTGAGCAGTTGGCACTTATGGGCCTTGCTGAAGGACCCAGCTGTGGCAATTGGGTGGTGCTGAGTTTTGAACTCACAGTAAGGATGATGTTCTCAGGTGGGAAACAAGATGTGTAATGCCCGTCTCTACAGGGTTGTTGGTTTACACAGGATAGTAAAAAAAAAGATATCTTTCCAGAATGTTCTGGATTTGTGTTCTTGATGCTGTTTGTTTTGGTATATTCTCTTTATGACTGGCTTCTCCAGGGAACCGGTGGATTTATAATGAGACCCATTTATTACATTATACTGGACTCTATTTCCAAAAATGACATAATTTCTGATGGGATCTGACCACCCCAGGACAGATGTAGGGCCTTTACAATCATGAGGATGGGGAGTGAATATTTATGCTTTAATATTTCTATTGTTATTATTTTGTCGGCACTTTTGTGTCAATTGTGACATCAAATCCCGTCAATTTCCACATTTTAAAGCAGTCAGGGGGTGAATACTTATGCAAGGCACTGTACTACTCAACATCAGAAAGTCAGCAATGCCAAATGCTATGCAACAAGAACTTTTTTATTCTATTATTCTATTGGTATTGAAACGCTTCTATTGAAAAATCTCGCTTTTGTATGAATGAGCTGGAAGCTTGCGGTGTTTAAGTTGTCGCTTGAGCATTTGAGAGCCGTGAGCGCCGAGGCAGAGCTGAACAATAGCCATGCTAAAAGTGTTGCCTTCTTTCAGAGCAAAAATAAATAAATAAAAAAATAAAAAGAGAGAGACAGAGAGAGAGACAGAGAGAGAGAAAGAGAGAGAGATCGCTTTTTAATGCAGCTCTGGAGTTTATTTGTTATATAGAGCTTGAAGCCATTTTGAAGTATTGAGGCTGAACCTTTGCATTGCGCCGTCTAGTGGCAGCTTTTATAACTTTTGCTCTTTAATACTCGCAGTATGTGGAGTAAAGGAGGTCGGGTTGCAGTTATGACTTTCAGAATCTCTTGTATATAGGCTGCGTGTGCTTTCGCTTTAACGTCCAACAGAAATACGTGCTGCCGAGCTAAAGTGCAGCTAAAGAAACACATTTCTTTCCTCATCACATCCTCTCGTCGCTCCTCTTAGTGTGTAGCTTCGCTTCAACATACTGTAATCTTTTTACATGCTAATGAAATCAAACGCTTTGTTATAAACTTATTTATGGTTAAGATGTTCGCTGGGGTGCAGAACGCACACGGCTTCTCACAAGCTAGCGTTCGATAGCGTTTGTTGATATGTTGGTTGATCTAAAGCTTTCGGGTTTTGTTTTTTTTCTCTGTGTTGCCATGAAAACGAGTTGACACCAGTTTCCATCGTGATAGAAAGGACGAATGAACAGTTCTTTGTTGTTTAGAGTAAACAAAGTACATATTCCAGAGTTCAGAAGTGACCCTGAGCCTGAAGAAGCGAAGAATAGTGTGAGAGAGAGAGAGAGAGAGAGAGAGAGAGAGAGAGAGAGAGAGAGAGAGAGAGAGAGAGAGATTGAGAGAGAGAGAGAGAGAAAAGAGAGAGAAAAGGAGAGAAGTGTGAGAAGAGTAGAGTTATGTAAAAAAAAAGTACAGAGAGACAGAGAGACAGAGAGAGACAGAGAGAGAGAGAGAGAGAGAGAGAGAGAGAGAGAGAGAGAGAGAGAGAGAGGTTAGACAGAAGGAGATGTAGAGAGAGGGGGTAAAGATTGAAGGAGACTTATGCACTTATGATAGATAGATAGATAGATAGATAGATAGATAGATAGATAGATAGATAGATAGATAGATAGATAGATAGGAAGGAAGGAAGGAAGGAAGGAAGGAAGGAAGGAAGGAAGGACGTGATTACTTCACACCCTACAGATATGTTTGGGTTTCTAACCTCTTATTGTCAGTTATAACAACCTGAGAGGTGCCGTGAGGTTCAGCTCTAATGTAGACATGAAAAGGTTCTGAAATCATGACTTTATGGAGTTAATTAATTATTATAGACAGACGTTTAGGGAGAACCGGATGTCTTTAACTGGAAGAATGAGTGATGAGAATAAAGATGACTTGTGATGTTGCACAGGGTTGTGTTGGCTCTTTTATTCTTCTTTTTAAAGCTAACAATTATTTCAGTGTTGTACATTTGTCATGTAAAATGTCTGAAGCAATAAAACTCATGCCTGACATGTGATGACTGATTGGGTCTTTTCTCCAGATAAACAAAAAGTTTCACATAGAAAAGATTGTGGAAAAAGTTGAGGTAAAATTACAGGTAAAGTTACAGTGAATAAAACACTGAATATGTACTGAATAAACTACTGAATGTGTTAATACTGAATGAACTATTGAATCACAGTTATAATGAACAGACTACTGAACATGGTTGCACTGAAAAAAATTACTGAATGTGTTTATACTGAATAAACTACTGAATTTCAGTTATACTGAATAAATTACTGAATTTTATTTATATGGCATAAACTACTGAATTACATGTACATTGAATAAACTACTAATATGGGTGCACCGAATAAACTACTGAATAAATTACTGAATGCAGTATAAATATGCATAATAAAATGCAAAATGTGTTTATACTGAATAAACAATTGAATTTCAGTTATACCAAATAGACTTTTAAAGACGGTTAGAGTGCATAGTGAATAAATATTCATTCATTCACTCATCTTCTACCGCTTATCTGAACTACCTCGGGTCACGGGGAGCCTGTGCCTATCTCAGGCGTCATCGGGCATCAAGGCAGGATACACCCTGGATGGAGTGCCAACCCATCACAGGGCACACACACACACACTCATGCAATCACACACTAGGGACAATTTTCCAGAGATGCCAATCAACCTACCATGCATGTCTTTGGACCGGGGGAGGAAACCGGAGTACCCGGAGGAAACCCCCGAGGCACGGGGAGAACATGCAAACTCCACACACACAAGGCGGAGGTGGGAATCGAACCCCCAACCCTGGAGGTGTGAGGCGAACCTGCTAACCACTAAGACACCGTGCCCCCTGTGAATAAATATAATGCCCAAAATTCTAATGAATGAATTTAACGTTAAGAATCGAATACAAAGAATTATTACGTGAATAAAATGCATTGTTCTGTAAACAAACAAACAAACCAAGAAATAAATAAACATGTCACGTCAGCGCCAGAATCCTTGTGAAACTCCAACACCCAGAACACAACACAAACAGCCACTGAAGCCTCTCAGTTAGAAAAACAATAACAGATGAACTGAACTTTCAGCCAACGTCGTCATCTACAAGCGTAAGTAGCTCGTTATTGCTGCTGAAGCTCTCAAATGATTACCATACATTTACTTAAGTTGTTCTTCTTAGAAGTCAAGATAAAAACTGCTGTATTTTATTATAGATAGTTTCACTAACTAAATCTCACTCCAAGTGATGACGTCCTTGTGTTTAAATTAGTTTTTGTTCACAGTCAGATGTTGTTCATGTAGATATTTGATCATCTGACCAGACAGTCCTTCACCTTCCTCCTGGATTGCATTGATCGTCAAGTTTAATAAAGTCTTGTATACCTGCACCTTTATTTATTTATTTGTTTATTTTTGATTAATCTGTTATTAACCTGGGGGGCACGGTGGCTTAGTGGTTAGCACGTTCGCCTCACACCTCCAGGGTTGGGGGTTCGATTCCCGCCTCCACCTTGTGTGTGTGGAGTTTGCATGTTCTCCCCGTGCCTCAGGGGTTTCCTCCGGGTACTCCGGTTTCCTCCCCCGGTCCAAAGACATGCATGGTAGGTTGATTGGCATCTCTGGAAAATTGTCCGTAGTGTGTGATTGTGTGAGTGAATGAGAGTGTGTGTGTGTGTGTGCCCTGTGATGGGTTGGCACTCTGTCCAGGGTGTATCCTGCCTTGATGCCCGATGACGCCTGAGATAGGCACAGGCTCCCCGTGACCCGAGGTAGTTCAGATAAGCGGTAGAAGATGAATGAGTGAATGAGTGAGTGTTATTAACCTCTAGGACTTATTTCCACCTTATTTGCAGTGTTTTATTGTATAAGAAGCAAAAATAAATGAGAAAAGTGACATAAAGACATAAAGCAGACATTATTTTTTTTTTCTCATGAAAATAAATACATTTATTTATTATTAACATTATTTTTTTCCTACAAATTATATTATTCTAGATTACATTCCTGAACTGGAAAAATACACGGTAATAAGTCCACGCTATGTCAGGCTAAAGGCTGTGCAGAGAAGGAATCACAGGCTTTTTTTTTTTTCTTTACCTGTTTACATAAACATACTGTAGAAGATTCACACATTTCAGTGTCTGCATTACTGTAATCAGCCACAAGAGGATAGTGTGTCATGCTCGAGGCCTGCACAAGCACAGCTTACACACTCAGGACTAGGGTTAGGTGGGTCATTTTTTTTTTTTTATGTATTTACTTCCTTTATATTTAACACTCGTCTTTGTGTTGTGTGATGTAAAATGTTGTGCTCACTGTGTGGGATTGTGTGTTTTTTTTTGCTCTGAGGAAGATTTTATGCATGTGCAGGTACGTGGGCGAGAAGCTGGTGTTTGAAGATGTGTTCCACCTCAGCACAAAAACACAACACACACACACACAACACACACACAACACACACACACACACATCCATACTCCAGGCCTCACATTTTCTCTTATAATACACACCTCTGTTTCTTGGAGCTTAAACACATCAACTGTTTTGTTAGTAAAATCGATTCTTTGAATCGGTTCGTTGAATTGAATCGGTTCTTTAAATGCGTCGATCTATCCCATAGTTCCGGAAATTCCTTTTTTTTTTTTTTTTTTTAAACCTGCGTACTTCCAAATACATTTTATTCCCAAACATTGTAAATAATCTAATTTCTTAGTGGGCACGTGATGAGTTTTAACTGAAGTGACATTACGCTGTCACACTACTAATCGACAGCTACTCGACGGTTTATTTAGAAAACGTAAGAGAGACTTTGTTAATATTTTTACCTTTAAAAAAGAGTCTAAATTCGTTGTGGAATTTGTTGTTCGGAAACAAGCTCAAAAAAGTGTGTTTCTGAGAAGAAATAAAAAGGTTCCAGCTTCCTAAAAGGGATTTATTTAGGAACCCCTGATGTAGCTGGTGTTTAATGAGTTTAAACGGTTGTTAGCTTTTAGATAGAATCATTAAAAGAAAGGTAAACACTTCTGTGGTGGTGTTCAGCTTGTGTAAAGATCGTTGGGTTCTGTGGTGTGTGGGGCTCATGGGTTTGTTCTACATAATCATTTAAACTGGATTAACATTTTACACACTGACATGTGAAGACATATCAAAGTCCCAGGTGTTTAACTCACTGGACCCAAAAGAACCAGCACACCTTTGTGATAATGATGTTATTCACTATGGAAACATTTCAAGCTCAATTAAGTTTTTAATATTCATTAAATTATGTATTATATATATTAAATTCATAAAATTTCAACTTTTTTTCTTCTTCTTTTGCTTGAATTGATTATTGACACTAGCCAGAGAACAAGTGTTAGCAACATGCTAGCCAGAGAAGACCGTTGTTAGCAACATGCGATCCAGAGAACAGTGTTAGCAACATGCTAGCCAAAAAACAACAGTGTTAGCAACATTCTAGCCAAAGAACAAGTGTTAGCAACATGCTAGCCAGAGAACAGTGTTAGCAACATGCTAGCCAAAAAACAACAGTGTTAGCAACATTCTAGCCAAAGAACAAGTGTTAGCAACATGCTAGCCAGAGAACAGTGTTAGCAACATGCTAGCCAAAGAACAACAGTCTTAGCAACATTCTAGCCAAAGAACAAGTGTTAGCAACATGCTAGCCAGAGAACAACAGTTAGCAACATGCTAGCCAGAGAACAACAGTGTTAGCAACATGCTAGCCAGAGAACAGTGTTAGCAACATGCTAGCCAAAAAACAACAGTGTTAGCAACATTCTAGCCAAAGAACAAGTGTTAGCAACATTCTAGCCAGAGAACAACAGTGTTAGCAACATTCTAGCCAGAGAACAACAGTTAGCAACATGCTAGCCAGAGAACAACAGTGTTAGCAACATGCTAGCCAGAGAACAGTGTTAGCAACATGCTAGCCAAAAAACAACAGTGTTAGCAACATTCTAGCCAAAGAACAAGTGTTAGCAACATGCTAGCAGGAGAACAGTGTTAGCAACATGCTAGCCAGAGAACAACAGTGTTAGCAACATGCTAGCCAGAGAACAAGTGTTAGCAACATTCTAGCCAAAGAACATGTGTTAGCAACATGCTAGCCAGAGAACAACAGTGTTAGCAACATGCTAGCCAAAGAACAAGTGTTAGCAACATGCTAGCCAGAGAACAACAGTGTTAGCAACATGCTAGCCAAAGAACAAGTGTTAGCAACATGCTAGCCAGAGAACAACAGTGTTAGCAACATGCTAGCCAAAGAACAACAGTGTTAGCAACATTCTAGCCAAAGAACAAGTGTTAGCAACATGCTAGCCAGAGAACAACAGTGTTAGCAACATGCGATCCAGAGAACAACAGTGTTAGCAACATGCTAGCCAAAGAACAAGTGTTAGCAACATGCTAGCCAAAGAACAAGTGTTAGCAACATGCTAGCCAAAAAACAACAGTGTTAGCAACATGCGATCCAGAGAACAGTGTTAGCAACATGCTAGCCAAAGAACTTTTTTTACTGTAACTTCTTGCTATAGAAAAGTGATAAGGGGCGGAGTCGGGGGCGGGGTCGGGGCGTGTCCATGTAAACAGAAAACACAGCTTTTCTAACAGGTTAATACGCATGCGCGTCAGTCGTGGTTTAAACAATGTTCTACTGATTCTTTTGTACTTATATTGAGAAATTAAATAAATAAAAAACTGTCTATTTTATACCGAATTTGGATGTTTACGAAAGTGTGTTTGTTTCTTTCTGCTGTATTTAGTTTAGTTTGTCTGTGTTGAACTCCTGAGACCCGAACGGTCCTGAAGCCCTGACAGCTTCGTGCCGACTCCGTATTTATAGGGTTTCAGTGGGCATGACGTAATGAGGAGGAAAAGGGGGCGGGGCTTGTGAGGCGCTCCTGGTCGGCAGGTTGTCGCGCGTGCAGGAGTTTGCTTTGCGCTGTGCGCGCGACCGCCGGCGCAACTTCCCCCGCACAGCAGCGCAGCTCGCGCACCGCCGTCACCTCCACACCTTAACCAACTTTTCAGGACACACACACACACACACACGCGCGCGCGCACATACACACACGGAATAATCTGCGTGGAGAAATCTTCACGGTTCAGGATCGGATTCATAGTTGGCGCCTGGAAGGAAAAGGCTGTGTGACTGTAGCACTTCTTCTCCAGCATCTTCATCATCTTCATCCTGATCTTCTTCTTCTTCTCAGAATCTGCGGTGAAACACGGAAATTTATAACATGTCGGGCAAATTTCTGCTCCATGTCGTACTTCTGTGCGTGTTGCATGCGTGGTAAGTGCGTGTTCTCTCTCTCTCTCTCTCTCTCTCTCTCTCTCTCTCTCTCTCACACACACACACACACACACACACACACACACACACACACACACACACACACATACACACACACACGCACACACATATATACACACACACAAACTCTCTCTCTGTCTCTCTCTCTCTCTCTCTTACACACACACACACACACACACTGTATACACACACAAACTCTCTCTCTCTCTCTCTCTCTCTCTCTCTCTCTCCGATCTTGTGTTCACTGTGTGTGTGTGTGTGTGTGTGTGAGAGAGAGCGTGTTTGTGCACGTAATAATAATAATAATAATAATAATAATAATAATAATAATAATAATAATAATAAGCAGGTTTAATAGACCTAAAGTTTCATTCCCAGAACTTCTGTCCTCGTGCATGTGGTGTCTCAGCTTCCACCTGCACTAATCTCTTGTCATTAATGATGCATTCAGACCGGATATTGACGGCTTCACATGATCCGGGATGCTTTTCTGCTGCATGCTGTGCTGGGTTTTATTTTTGTGTTGTGTTTCTCAGCATCACATCAGCTCTAACCCTGCACCTCTGTAGCCAGCGTGCTGTATGAGACTGTAGCACATCACGCTCTAATAGCAGTCACATCAAGCCTCAATTAAAACCAGTCTTTTCACTCTACAAACTTTCTTTTTTCATTTATTTATTCATTGCATCAGCTCCTGTAATTATAATTATATTATAATTACATTGTATTTACATTATAATTATAATATACAATATATTTATAATTATACGTAATTATAAATTGATGTTCTTTTTTTCCCTTAAATATATCTTTTATTTAAAAAAAAACTTTTGATACACATAAGTGAGAAAACAGGTTAAAAAACCCTCCTGGTATTAATTTTTAAGTAAAATAAAATAAACAAAAATAAATATTCATGTCTAAGATATTTAACATCTACAGCCATGATGTGACCGGAATTATTATAAAGAACTATAACTCTGTTCATGATCTGCAAAACATGTACACAGGTTAGTAAGGAAGGCACGATGCAACTGATGTAGTCTATTAAAATATCTATTGAAATTAAAACAAAACAAAACAAAAAACATAAACCAAAAACAATTCACTTATTTATTTATTTATTTATTTATTTATTTAGTTAGTTAGTTAGTTAGTTAGTTAGTTAGTTAGTTAGTTATTGTGTGTAGAATATTTGTAAAGATGCATTATTATTATTATTATTATTATTATTATTATTATTATTATTATTTAATATTATTTTATTTTATTGCTTATCTCAGTAGGCTTTATGTTGCATCTACATCAATTTGCTCAATTAAATTCGGTTTAAATAAATAAATAAATAAATACATTAATTAATTAATTAAATATTTTAGCACATGTATATAACTACATTTGCTTTGCTCTGAGAATTATAATGGGTTTGGACTGCAGCAGAAATCAGAGGGAAGGTTTGTGTTAAATTACAGTCTGAAATGATGCTGATATTAATTATAGTTTATATTTTCATTAAAAAAAGCTATTTAATTGATTATTTGTATAAGTTTGTACCCTGAGCAGAAAGGGTTAACACTGCAACACACTGTATCAACGGTGTACTGTGTGTGTGTGTGTGTGTGTGTGTGTGTGTGTATGTGTGTGTGAGTGTGTGTGTGTGCGTGTGTATTGTTCAGGCAAAAAGCTCAGTTTGGATTGTAAAATAATAATGAACGATGAATAATGAATCACTTTTAAACTCTAGACTGCGTCCATTTTAAACTCAATCTTCATGTTCATTTTTATCTTCATGCAGCTTTAAACTGCAGAACCGATAAATACCTTCTGTCCAAATAAATTAATCACCATCGATGTTCTATAAAACCTATTTATCAGCACAGAGAAAAAAAAGCAGAAAATAATATCATAAAATAGGACAATAATAACAATGAGGCAAATAATAGCAGAGACAGAAAAAAGAACATAGATTAAAAAATAAGAAAGAATAATAATAAACTAGCTAAAATAATAATAATAATAATAATAATAATAATAATAATAATCAATAACTAATCAATAATAAGCTAATCATGTTTTTTTTTTCATTTTCATGACGGATGTTTAATGGTATGTTCCAAGATCCAAGTTTATACTAATGCGCTTGTTCTACTACATTGTTGTTTCCATAGCAACAGCTCATTCACAGGGAAAAAGTTGTTAATATGTTGTAGAGACGTTTATTTAACGTTCATGGAAGGAGTCTCCCGTGTCAAAGATAAAGCTGTAGCTTTAGGTTTTCTGACTGCAGGACAGAGGAGGGAGGAGTTTACGCTGCTTTCTTTGCGGTTTCTATGGTAAAATGCCGTTCGAAAAAGAGAGAGAGAGAGAGAGAGAGAGAGCGAGAGGGAGAGAGAGAGAAAGATGAAAATGATGAAGGTGAGGGAATTAATTAATGTTTAACGTTCAATTCAATTCAAGTTTATTTGTATAGCGCTTTTACAATGGACATTGTCTCAAAGCAGCTTTACAGAACATAAACATAGAGCAGAAGGTAAACATAAGGAGAAGTATAAAGAATTAATATAATAAAAATTCAAGATATATAGTTCACAGTGTGTATGTATGTACGTATGTATGTATGTATGTATGTATGTATGTATGTATGTATATATGTATGTATGTATATGTATTTATCCCCAATGAGCAAGTCTGAGGTGACTCAGGCAGCAGTGGCAAGGAAGAACTCCCTTAAAACTCCCTTAAACAAGGAAAAAACCTTGAGAGGAACCAGACTCAAAGGGGAACCTCATCCTCATATGGGTGACACTGGGGGTGTGATTATAAATATACAGTCTGATAAATGTTGTACTGGTGTAGGGATCACATGGAGTTCAGATCTCCTCTTAGTATCACAGAGTCCAACTGGAGCTGGTAGATCTGTAGATGTCTCAGGATTCTCACAGAGTCGCCCTCATCTCAGTGGAGGTCCAAAATCTTCATCGCATGGAAGACGATCGGAGCTGGTACAATGTCTGGATGTCTCGGGATGGGTAGAAAGAGAGAAGCAGTGTAGAGGGATTAACATATCTGCTGTTCATAAAAATGTGCAAGTCTGATATAATAGAGCACAATATTATGGGATGTATTATGTGTACGCCTGACTAAAGAGATGAGTTTGTAATCTACATTTAAACTGAGAAAGTGTGTCTGAGCCCCGAACACTATCAGGAAGACTATTACAGAGTTTGGGAGCTAAATAAGAAAACGCTCTACCACCTTTAGTAGTCTTAGATATTCTGGGAACTAGCAGAAGTCCTGAGTTTTGTGATCTCAGAGAGCGTGAAGGATTGTAAAGTGTTAGAAGACTAGTTAGAACGTTAGTGATAAACAGCTAGAAATGGATAAATAATCCCAAAGTTCTCTAGCAGCAGCACACACGCTGAGTGTTGTGTGTTATACAGTATGTTAATGGTCTATAATTGTCGTGTCTCCTGTAGTTTTCAAACTGTGGCATCTGAAGATGAGGAGTACGACGACGTGACCGTCAGTCAGATGCTGTCGCCCAAAAAGAACGAGATGGACGCCACGCAGATCCTGAACAACCTCCTGAAGGAGTATGATAAGAAGCTCCGCCCGGACATTGGAGGTGAGTGGACTTCACTAATCCTCGGGTTTTCTGGAGGTCCTGCCTGCTTTGGGACATGTGGGTTTCTGGTGTCTCCAGATCTTTCTGAACAGGTTTACTGTCTTCGTAGGGGAGATTGGGGTCAGCATCATGTTCATGCTAACAAACTGCTTCCTACTAGCTTAAGATTAGCAAAGCCAACTAAGTGTACTAGCACCGTGCACACACCATGATGGAGCCACCAACCAACCCAGTCTGCTGCTTTCTGTCATGCTTTAATTTACTTACTATTTCTTCTGTCTCACATTTCCTGTTTGTAAGAGAATAAACAGGAAGTAACTGCAGGTGAACTGAAGAAACCAGACCTTATGCTCCAAGGAATCAGTTGTTTGGATTTGTTGCTATACTGAATTTGAGATAATTTGAACTGAATTGAGAAACTCTCAGTTCAGATGTTTGTGGATTTTTTGTGAAATCACTTTCTCTTCCTGAATTTGTGATAGAAATCTTGTGTAAGTGAAACGTTCAGCTAGCTCGTCAGTTAGCATGACTGATGTAGCTGACAGTGATTAGCTGGTTAGCTTCAGAGCATCAAAGTTTAAGATGGAGGACAGTGTGGGGGGGGTAAGTAACTGATTTATTTAACAACATCGAAATAACAAACTGACTTCAACAGGAAGACTTTAAACACACACACACTCATACACACACACACTCATACACACACACACACACACACACACACACACACACTCAAACTCACACACACATACTCACACACATACTCACACACACACTCACATAGGCCTGTGGTAGCCTAATGGTTAAGGTGTTGGGCTACCAATCAGAAGGTTGTGAGTTTGATCCCAGGTTCACCAAGCTGCCACTGTTAGGCCCCTGAGTAAGGCCCTTAACCCTCAATTGCCCAGCTGTATAAAAATGAGATAATGTAAGTTGCCCAGCTGTATAAAATTGGGATAATGTAAGTCGCTCTGGATAAGGGCGTCTGCCAAATGTAAATATACTCACACATACACACTCAAATACACTCACATACACACTCAAATTCCCACACACATATACTCACACACACACATACATACACTCACACACACACATACACTCACACACACACATACACTCACACACACACATATATATATCCAGGCTCCAAGCCTAGGCAGCAGGAGAGGGACGGCAGTGAAAAGGTGAAGTGGTTCTCTCCAGGAGCGTAGCGTAGGCCCAGCCGGCAATCTGAAGTCCTGGAACAGCTGGAGGTTTCTGAAAAAGAATATCAAAGAGACAACATCCATTAGTTCCATCAGGCCGCCTTTTCCTCTCCCTAGCCTCTGAATTTAGCTTACTGCTGTATTCTCCTCCTGGAGGGTGAATGCTCCTGATTGGCCCGTGCTTTTTGGCCGCCCCACCTCACTCTCACTCCTAGCGGTGCTGGCCATGGTGCTGAAGTTTGAGAGATCGCACTCAGCACCGCTGGCCAAGGTGCTGAACCGCCATGTTTTACACTCTCTCTTCTTGGCCGCCGATGCAGAGGGCGAAGAGCGTTTTTTCCTCCATGAATTTGTGGTGGTGCACGTGCTGCCGTCACAGCAAACCCTCCCCTTTGCTCTGAGCCCCTTCCTAGTAGCAGTCGTCCCAGCAGGGCGTAGAGCCTTGAGAGGTCAGCTCTTGGCTCGGTTTAGGACCTGGAACGAGAAATCTTGTACATCCTGGACGGGACAAGAAGACATCCGCGACCTGGTCCAGGAGCTCTGTAGTGCTGCTGGGCTGGTATGAGATCATCTCCTCTCCTTACTAGGGCATGCTCTTGGGGATCTGTGTGGAGGGACAGACAGACACCACAGCCGGCAGGGGAATCCATTTTTTCAAAATGTTGATGTTATATAATTGAGTGTCTGCACGCTTACCTGGCTGTTGCAACCAATAGTTTACAGGTCCCACCTTCTTGAGGAATAGGAGTTCAGGAATGGCGGACCTTGGTCGCTGAGGATGTCCTTGGGGATCCCGGCTCGCTGATTAGCTCTCTGGCAACAGTCTGGGAGGTGGCTTTCCGAAGTGGGACCGCCTCTGGGTCGCAGGTGGCATAGTACACTATTACCATGATATATTCATGACCCCAGGCAGACCTCGCTAGGGGCCCGATGAGATCCATGCCAATCCTTTCAAATGGGACGCCAATAATAGGAAGGGGAATAAGGGAGGCCGGCGCTGGCTTCTGGGGAGAAGTCCGCTGGCACAGACGCAGGCCCTGCAAAATCCCAGGACCTCTGTATTCATGCCAGGCCATGTAAATCGATCCCACAGCTTTTCTAGCCTGTTCTTGGGGCCAAGATGGCCCCCTAATGGGTGCGTGTGGGCTAGGTGGAGGAGGAGAGGAGTACCCTGGCTTGGCACCACCAGCAGCTCACAGGGTTTTCCTCTCCTGTCTGTGTAGAAGTATAGAAGCCCATTTCTCACCAGGAAGAACGATGGGGGTAGCAGCCAGATGGGATCAGTGTTTGCTCCTTCTACCTGTAGGACCTGGCCCCATCAGTGCTTTAGCCGGTCATCCTCCTTTTGTTCCTTCCCGAAACCCCTCATCTGGGTGGCCTGCCGAAACAGTGAAGAGAGAGGGTTAGTAAGTGACTGGGACATGCCTGGAGAGGAGTCTCTGGCATTGCATTCCTCACGAGCCATACACGCCCAACGGTCCCGGGCCCTTTTTCTTTTTTTCCAGTCTACTCTTGGTAGTGGTTGTCATGGTGTTGGCAAAACCTGGCCAGTCGTGTCCCAGCAAGAGGGGAACAGGGAGATCTAGGATAAGGCCGAACGGGCATTGGCATGGACACATGAGACCACGAGAGTCCCTACCGACCTTTTTGGGTTGGGCGGGGAGGAGGGGTTAGTATGGCCGGCCGGGCCAGCATGACCATACTCCCTGAATCCAAGAGCGTGGACACTGTGTGGCCATTTACCTCCACGGTAAGGCGGTGGCCCTTTGGAATGGTGGGGGTGTGCAGGCCGCAACTCGCGAGCCATTGTTTGTGGGCCTGCGTTTACAGCTTTCCGTTCCTCAGCTGGTAGTGCCCGTAGGAACTGGTCCATGGCTGCTTTCTCTGTGACCTCCTTGGTGGTAAGTCAATCATACTGTAACCACTGCCTGACGATATGCAGCAGTTCGTCCATCTGTGGACAGGGGTTGCTGGCTGGTTCATACCGCCATCTATTGAAATTGCCAGCTGCAGTAACGTGGGATCGACCACAGCAGAGGAGACTCTCTTCTTTTACTGTCTCATAATCTCGGGCGCTCTCTGGATCCAGCGCATAATACGCCAGTTGGGCAACTCCACAGAGCAGCGGAGCTAGGGGGTCGCCCCAGTCCTGCTTGAAACAGCCCTCCCGGTCCTCAGCACACTCAAAGGTGTCCAGGAATGCCTACACTTCATTTTTGGCACTGAGCTTAGTGAGCCTGAGCTGAGCATTGCGGCCGGGATCAGGGAGGGGGATTGATGCGGCAGCTTTAGTAATTCTTCTGTGGTGTTCTTGACACTTTGGGCCAGCTCCTGGGTCACGCCATGCTGATGGAGGCTGGCCTGCAGAAGATGCTGTAGAACCTGATCCACAGTGGGTTCGGGAGCTTCCTCCGTGTCCGATGCCCGCATTCTCCACCAGTGTAGGGCACTTAGAGAGATGGGACACGGAAGAATAGGCACAGAGACAGGATTAGAGCAAGCAGTGTCGTTGTTTTGTTTTTCTTCAGGTTACTAGTGCAATTTTAGTGCAGCATAAAGTCAGTGAAAAGGAGAAAAATAAATAGCTACTTCCTTTAAGTGGTTGTAGGGGCAAAATCCCGTCTCCCAGCATAGGTAGCAGTCGGGGGACGGCAGTGAAAATGTGAAACAGTCCTCTCCAGGAGCGTAGCGTAGGCTCAGCCGGTAATCTGAAGTCCTGGATCAGCTGGTTTCTGAAAAAGAATATCAAAGAGACAACATCCTTACCTAACCCTAGCCTCTGAACCTAGCTTACTGCTGTGCTCTCCTCCTGGAGGGTGAATGCTTTAGCGGCGCTCCTGATTGGCCCGTGCTTTTTGGCGGGAGGTTCGGCCACCCCGCCTCACTTGCACTGTCAACTGTGCTGGCCATGGTGCTGAACTGCCGCGTTTTACACTCTCGCTCTTCTTGGGTGCCTATGCAAAGAGCGGTTTTTCCTCCATGAATTTGCGGCGGTGCACGTGCCGCCGTCACAATACACACACACAAACACACACACTCAAACTCACACACACATACACTCACACACATATATACACACACACTCAAACTCACACACACACATATACTCAAATACACACACACACACACACACACACACACACACACACACACACACTTTAACCTTTATAAACTGCACTCAGTCTGTAGTTAAGGACAGTCATTTGATGCTGCAGTAAGAACAAGCCTCGGTGCCTGTGACTCTACTGAGCTGCCAACCCAAGTGTATTGTGGGTAAGCTAGAGGTTCCTTACTATCTTTCCTTATATTTCTACTTACTTCAATAAGGAACAGTCATAAAACACATTTCACTACATCATCCTGTGTGTGCTTGTGTATGTGACAGATGAATTCTGTGTGAATGATTAGCTCTGATTGTGTGTTTGTTAAAAATCTCCATGTAGAAGCTCAACACTTTATAGGCAGTTGTTCTGTAAAGTCCAGTGTTTATGGACAGAAGAGTGGATCATGAAGCGTCATGCCTCCTCTTGTGTTTTTGTGTTTTTAATGTTGTTATTGTAGAAATATTCATACTGAAGGAAATTTCTGTCTTATATAAAGACATAAAGAGAGTTTATTGCTTACTGACGTCACGTTTGTTATTGTTGAGTATAGTGTTGATTAATTCTCTCTAACAGCAACTCCGAATATATCGCGGGCTTATATTACGCGCTTGCTCTGCCGCCTTATCGTTTCCATAGCAACAGCTTGTTCAGCAGATGCTCTGTATGCTGTGGAGAAGTTTCTGTATTGTGTGTGGAAGGAGTCTCCAGTGTCAGAGCTCCCACATCCGCGTCATCGATGATTATTTTTCTTTAACAGAACCACACGTGGTGTTTTAATTCTGTCATGAATTATTATATTTTCTCAAAATGAGTCATTTTTTTCAGAGCTTTTGTCTGAAGTCTGATGTTTTGTTTTTCTTAAGGTCAAAATTCCAATTAATTTCAACCACAAGTGAAGTTATTTTCTTCAAAGCCCTAAAACACACACACACACACACACACACACACACACACACACACACAGATCTAATGCTTTCTGACAATTTCCCCCAACTTCCAGAGCTAATTAAGAGCTCAGTGGCGGCTCACATCGCTCCTATACATAACGCCTTGCTCGCCTGAACACGTTTATAAATTCTAATCGGAGCTCTGAGACTTGGGAGGAAAACAAACATGGAGGCTGAGTTTGCTGTCCTGGGTGCAGGACAAATAAAAACAGTGCGGTCCTTTTTTTTCCCCATCTTTATTTTTCCTTGTTGTAGTTTTCTTCTTCTAATAACATCGTCACACCGATCCCACTCACAGCCGAGCGTTCACAATGTTACCTGTTACATGTTCTTTAAACCGGGTGAAAATATTTCAGCCGTTCTCTGTTAGCTGCCATCATGTTGACCAAGAACCAACAGGTAGAAAAAAATGAACAGGTGTATGGTGAGAAAAATAAAATGAAAAACATTTTGTAGAAATAAATAGAAATGTAATTTTGCACTTTGTATTTCTGTGAAGCTGCTTTGTGACAGTGTTTCTTGTTAAAAGCCCGACACAAATGGAATTGAATTAAATAGAATTAAATGAAATTAAATAGTGTGAGTCATGTGTTTAGATTAAATAAATGAAAATGAAGAACATAGAAGTAGAAGAACAAAAAAAATAGAGTTGTTGAATGTTGGTCACTTCGTGCACTCGACACTTACGCAACAGGTCTGAGGTAAGGGACATGACTCACCTTTGTCTCTTCTTGCTCTCATGAAGCTTGGAGGTGATTTAAGTTGATTACATGACAGATACATGACAGATGCATTAAATAATTGAATTAATGTCAGTCGCAAACATTGTTAAATTTGACGGAATGGCATCGAGCCGAAGGCACTGCGGACGTCGTAGATTACGGTGAACAAGGACATGAGCCATTTTTTGGTCTGTCTCTGACACACTCACTTCACCCGAGGGCTCGGCTTATTCACGCCAGCGTTGTTTCTTCATTAGACTCTGTTTTTCTTTTTTTCTCTCGCCCGTACATTAACCCCGGTCCGCTCGGCTGCTCTGAGGCTAATGCACTTCTCATTACCGACTTTCAGCTGTTCCACTCATAGCAGCGTCTTCCACATTTGTTCAAGGTGTTTGTTGTTGAATTTTTATTTTATTTTATTTCATGGCTGCTGCTCTCAGTGCTTCTCGTGGCAGGTAATAAAAACATGAAGTGTCCTTGCTCAGGTGTTCGTCTGTTAATGGGCTCAGTTGCCATAATGGAGACTAATGCCAGTCTTGAGACACGGCTCACTTTGGAGTTGTAGAATTGTATAACGATGACCCGATTTACTGAAATCAGCCTCAACATAAAGAGGTCATGTTTTTTGTGGATATCAGGAAGTGAAGCTCAGCTGATTTGTAAAGAATAAAACACAGTGTGTGTGTTCTAAAATAACCTTTAATAAGAACACCAAATTTTTCTGACATCAGCGCAATTATTTCAACCAATAAACCGCTTTATAAAGTGACTAAAGATCACAGTGTATTTTTTAGCCATTTAAAGTTACACCGGATGACGTGGAAGCTCCTAAACAGAGTTCCTGTAATCGTGGTCCTCTGTGTGCGTGGTCCTCTGTGTGCGTGGTCCTCTGTGTGTGTGGTCCTCTGTGTGTGTGGTCCTCTGTGTGTGTGGTCCTCTGTGTGTGTGGTCCTCTGTGTGTGTGGTCCTCTGTGTGCGTGGTCCTCTGTGTGCGTGGTCCTCTGTGTGTGTGGTCCTCTGTGTGCGTGGTCCTCGTGCGTGGTGCTCTGTGTGCGTGGTCCTCTGTGTGTGTGGTCCTCTGTGTGCGTGGTCCTCTGTGTGCGTGGTCCTCTGTGTGCGTGGTCCTCTGTGTGCGTGGTCCGCAGTGTCTGTGGTCCTCTGTGTGTGTGGTCCTCTGTGTGTGTGGTCCTCTGTGTGTGTGGTCCTCTGTGTGTGTGGTCCTCTGTGTGTGTGGTCCTCTGTGTGCGTGGTCCGCAGTGTCTGTGGTCCTCTGTGTGTGTGGTCCTCTGTGTGTGTGGTCCTCTGTGTGTGTGGTCCTCTGTGTGTGTGGTCCTCTGTGTCTGTGGTCCTCTGTGTGCGTGGTCCTCCGTGTGTGTCGTCCTCCGTGTGCGTCGTCCTCCATGTGCCTCATCCTCAGTGTTTCCTCCTCAGTGCATCGTCCTCCGTGTGGCGTCCTCAGTGTGCGGCATCCTCAAGGCTTCCTCCTGGTGTGTCATTCTTTGTGTGCGGTGGTTCATGACACCATGTTTTAGTTTCCTCACCTGACTGTGTTCACTGGTCTCATGTTCATCACGAGAGTCGTTTGTTCCCTCTGCTAGTTTTATTCTCTTTCTTTATTATTATCTCTTTCTGAAGTCTGGCATGTTTCTTGTTGCCTCCTGTCTCCAGTCTCCTTCTAGATCAGATTAACTTCTTTAAAAATTGTTTAAATATTTTTAATGGACAACCCTGAATAAAATATGTCTTAATTTACGTTTATTATGTATCATTTGTTAACATGCAATTAGAGAAAATGACTCGTCTTTGTAATGCCTCATAAAATCCTTCTAATCCGGTGAAGTTGCGAGTGTGTGTGTGAGAGAATGTTTGTGTGAGAATAGGTGTATGTGTGTGTGTGTGTGTGTGTACACTATGCACGTGTGTGTCTGTGTGTGTGTGTGTCAGTGTGTGTGTGTGTACAGTATGCACGTGTGTGTCTGTGTGTGTGTGTGTCTGTGTGTGTCTATGTGTGTGTGTGTACAGAATGCACCTGTGTGTCTGTGTGTCTGTGTGTGTGTCTGTGTGTGTCTGTGTGTCTGTGTGTGTCTGTGTGTGTTGTGTGTGGGTGTGTACAGTATGCACGTGTGTGTCTGTGTGTGTCTGTGTGTGTGTACAGTATGCACGTGTGTGTCTGTGTGTCTGTGTGTGTGTATGTGTGTCTGTGTGTGTATGTGTGTGTGTGTGTGTGTGTGTGTGTGTGTGTGTATCTGTGTGTGTGTGTTTGTGTGTGTCTGTGTGTGTGTGTATCTGTGTGTGTGTGTCTGTGTGTGTCTGTGTGTGTGTGTACAGTATGCACGTGTGTGTCTGTGTGTGTGTGTCTGTGTGTGTGTACAGTATGCACGTGTGTGTCTGTGTGTGTCTGTGTATCTGTGTGTGTGTCTGTGTGTGTGTATAATTGTGCTCTAATTGTGTCAGCTCTCTTTCAGGATAAAGTATGAAGGGAAAATCCTCTGAAGTGGGTCATTTGTATGTCTTAACACATGCATAACAATAACACACACACATACACACACACAAACACACACACATACACACACACACACACTCTACAGGAAGGAGGCCACACTATGAGCACCCACCAGTCAGT
>NC_083463.1:1892960-1912960 GCF_030014155.1 Tachysurus vachellii
CAGACATGCCATGTGATGTCATCCAGACGTGTCGTGTGATGTCATCCAGACGTGTCTTGTGATGCCATCCAGATGTGACGCGTGATGCCATCCAGACATGTCGCGTGATGCCATCCAGACGTGTCGCGTGATGTCATCCAGAGTTGTCGTGTGATGTCATCCAGACATGTCGTGTGATGTCATCCAGACGTGTCATGTGATGTCATCCAGACGTGTCGTGTGATGTCATCCAGACGTGCCGTGTGATGTCATCCAGACGTGTCGTGCGATGTCATCCAGACGTGTCATGTGATGCCATCCAGACGTGTCGCGTGATGCCATCCAGACGTGTCGTGTGATGTCATCCAGACTTGTCGTGTGATGTCATCCAGACGTTTCGTGTGATGTCATCCAGAGTTGTCGTGTGATGTCATCCAGAGTTGCCGTGTGATCTCATCCAGACGTGTCCTGTGATGACATCCAGACGTGTCGTGTGATGTCATCCAGACGTGTCGTGTGATGCCATCCAGACGTGTCGTGTGATGTCATCCAGGGTTGTTGTGTGATGTCATCCAGAGTTGCCGTGTGATGTCATCCAGACGTGTTGTGTGATGTCATCCAGAGTTGTCGTGTGATGTCATCCAGACGTGTTGTGTGATGTCATCCAGACGTGTCGTGTGATGTCATCCAGACGTGTCGTGTGATGTCATCCAGACGTGTCATGACATCACACGACACGTCTGGGTGACATCCACACTCATTTAACTAAATCCCTCTTCTGTTCACGTGTGATGAACCTGACTACAGCTGTCATAGCGAGTCTTTCCAGATGTTTATTACACGTATTTATGTTTTTTATAACAATCCAAAAAAAAACCCCTGAAACTCTGGAGGACCTGATCACCATATCAACAATTCTACCTTTTAAATCTATTTATCAAACGAAGCGTCCGCTGTACAAATTTTTGTGAACGATTTGTTACCATAGCAACGTATTTGTGTTGGAAATGCATCCTGAAACAAACGATCGCTTTATTTAAAGCAGATGATCAGAATTAAATGTGATGAACTTTTAAGTGAGAGTGCAGTTTAGCAGCACTCTGTTATAGATGCCCTTCTGTTCAACTGCGTCTGAGGTAACATCATTAATCAGGGTTGCCAGATTTCAGCAGAAGTGCACCAAACATGAAAAATACCTGAAACTATTTCAAAATCCTTGAGCTATTGGAAAAGAAAACATGTTTCCTTACTCCATGTTACCTTTCTTTCCTGCTCACAGTCTTTAAAACATATCTGTATCTTACAGTTTAAATGCTTCCGTTCAGTGGCGGTTCTAGGATTTTTCTGTAACGGGGCCATTAAGGGGCCACATGTTACATTCAGGGGCCAAGTACAGGGTACATTCAGGCACATAAAATATAATAATAAAAATAATTTATTCAGTACGGTGCAAATACATTTCGGCAGTCATTCCTTTTTCAAACGCTCGAGTGCCACCAATTGTTTGGGGGTGGAATTGCGACGATTGATGGAACGGGGGCCAATCAGAGGCCAATCAAATTTCATCAGGGGCCAGGGCCCCTGTGGCCCCGCTTCTAGAACAGGGCCCCTTCTGTACATCCTAAACATACCGTCTGTCTTTCTACCGTCTTAAAATACGCTCTTGGCTCTTAGCTATTGAGTATTTTTTTATTTGACGTAAAAAACATGATCTTGGAAATCCTTTGATTAATTTCCCTGTCTAAAGCTCCTCCCCCTGATCCCGGGGCAGCATCATTCCTACCCCATTAGCACTGGCTGCAATAACAATCGATCATCTGTGAGGGTAAACATGGCTGTGAGCACGCTACATGATCACAAAACAGCAAATGTTGGACAAATAGCCACTTTTTTAAACCACCATAAAGTGTCAGTGAAAATTAAATCTCAGTACAAATGATGTTATATAAAGTTGTGGATTTTGTGAAGATTAATATTTGTTGATAGAAATGACGAGGCTCTGTATGGCTGCCCTCACAGACAGACAAGGGTTTTATTCCTCTCTCGCTTTAACATTTACAAATCTTGTGTACATTTAAAACTACAAACACAGTGTGGAGGTGGAGAGAGAGAGAGAGAGAGAGAGAGAGAGAGAGAGAGAGAGAGAGAGAGAGAGAGAGAGAGAGAGAGAGAGAGAGAGAGAGAGAGAGAGAGAGAGAGAGAGACACAGAGAGAGAGAGACAGAGAGAGAGAGACAGACAGAGAGATAGAGACACAGAGAGAGAGACAGAGAGATAGAGACACAGAGAGAGAGAGACAGAGAGAGAGAGACAGAGAGAGAGACAGACAGGGAGATAGAGACACAGAGAGACAGACAGAGAGAGAGACAGAGAGAGACACACAGATAGACACACAGAGAGACAGAGAGAGAGACAGAGAGAGACACACAGAGAGACAGAGAGATAGAGAGAGAGACACAGAAAGACACAAATAAGAAAAAAGAAATAAGAATTCATTTTAACCCTCTCACACAGTTAACCTAGCATATCAGCTAACAGTCACAATTTCCTGAGACAGGGCTACTATGCTGTATTGCATAAGCAAGCATACACACACACACACACAAAAATGATTGTGCCCTTTAGCACTCCGCTACACAACTATTTCTATTTCCTTGATGTTTACACATCATTACATTTGTGTGGTGGATGAGGATGAACCATCCTAAGCTATAAACTTAGCTCCTGAATAAAAAAAACAACCAGTTTAAATGTAATCCACTTAAAACACACACACCGCTAATTTACACCTGAAAATATTTACACTCAAATCTGTCAAAACTTGCTAATTGGCTAAGGTTTCATACAGTAGACATATTTTACTCTTTTCTCACTTGAAAATCTGTGTGTTAGTTCCGTTGTGTGATATTTCGTGTCTGTGATTAGGCGCTGCTATCTTACTGCCTTTTTACACCTGGTGACATCATGTGTTTTCTGTGATCTGATATCTATCCGATGGTAAAAAGACCAGGTCTAAATGCCCTCAGAAACGTTTTGGAGACAGATATAAATCCGACAGTACAAACCCCTTCAGGAGGTGGTCTGGGACGTGTTTCAGATGAAACTGGACAGGTGTAAATGAATGTGGTTGTTCAAGCCACATACGTCAGCGCTAAACTCCTCCCAAACAGAAGTACGTCACTCAGGTGATCTTTCACACAGGCGTCTCGTCGGGTCTTAAAACGCGCTGCTGCTGCCAGAGAAAACGCAACAAACAGTAAACACTGTTTTTTGTAACATAAACGTCGTAACCAGTTTAATCGTCTTCTTTTTGATCGTGTTCTGAAAACCGCACACACCAAAGTGTGTTCCGTTTCAATTAAAATGAGGTATAATATATTAGCATTTTGGGCGGGAGTAGAAAGATCGGACCGATATCTGATTCGCCGAGACACGTTTATGTGGTCTAATGTAAATGGAACGGTTTTAACAAATCAGATAGATATCGGATCAGAGACACGTGAAGTGACCAGGGGTAAAAAGGCCTTAGTTTCTGTGTGTTTAGTTTCTCCTTCAAAGGCATTTTGGGGGGAAAACAATGCTAAGTAAATAATCCTCTTCATTCCTATGCTGATTAAAGCCATGACCGTCTTTCACCTTTACCTTCTCATTCACCGCTAATGACAAGCTAGAAAAAAACCCCACAACAAAACAAATGCAGACAGAACTACAGTACAACACAAATAGTGTTTGTGAGGATCTAATAATCTGGTGTAAAAGCCAAAACTGCAACCTTCACAATTCCTGCTGCTTTTTTTTTCAGCCATGAAATGCTTAAACACTGCTAGCTCATTAATAAACCTTTATTAAACCATGAGTTTTTAAATGAATTAGCACTCGACTGAATAATTCCAGCGTAGTTAAGCCCACATCCAGCTCATGTTGCCGGTACATTGATTAGATACGTCCGTGTAAACATCCACCTGATGTCTCAGCATGATTAAGACATTATGTACAAAGGACATGATGTAAGATGGAGTCTTTCGTGCAAACAAAGTGACACAGCAAGCAGCTTTATTAAGAACCGTGTCTTTGTTTCCATGGTAATAAAATACTTTAGCCCTCTGTAGCCAGGACCGGACGTCCACGTCTCGAGATGACCGTCCATCATGTATGCGAGACTACTTTGGCTCGAGATACTTGGTGTTCTATTACACCTAGAGCTCCTTTAACAGCAAGAGGGCAACTAGGACGCACGATTTCCGAGGACCTTCAGAATAAACCCTGTTAAGTACACAGTCAGCACGCATTGTTTGTTCTTATTCAATCCTCAGCCCTGACCTCTTCTCCCTTCTCCTGGTTCTGTGTTAAATGTATAATCTGGATATCGGAGGAGCGCGCCGTTACATTTAGCTTTCAGCTTTGTTCAGGTTTATTATTTGCAGATTGAAGGCAATATTGCAGTGAGGTCAGGTTCCATGTTGTAATCTCCTGTATTCACTTTCAGCTTTGTTGCTGTTGGCTACGAGATGTAGCATTGCATAACAAATTGAAATTGTGATAATGGTATTTGTGATAAGTGCAAATTTGAAAAATAAATGCATTGCAGTGAGTGAGCGAGTGAGCGAGTCTATCTGTATATCTGTATATCTGCTGCCTCACAACAAACAGCTTTCACGAATAACAAAGAAGTGACATTTAAGCCTTAAACAATCTCTTGTGTATAATAGATATGAAGGTCTGGGATAATATTTTCTGTAAAAAAATACAACAATTAAATTAAATCCTGCTTTTTCTCCAGGGTGGCGACCGTGTTAATGTAGACCAGAGATACTACAGTAAAAGTGTTGTAGTAAACTTGCATTCGCGACCAAGGTGATATGACCCTGCTAAAAAAACAGCATTGCTGGTCCAGCATAAGGTATGTTCTGCATGCTGGGACCAGCTTGGGATGGTGGTATGCTGGTCCAGCATTAGGTGCTGGTTGCTGGTGTGCTGGCCGACCAGCCTGGGATGCTGGTGTGCTGGTCAACATATGTTGTCTTTTGGATGCTAGTATAATCCAGCAAGACCACAAAAAAACCCATTTGTTACACATCACATTTCTTAGTGCATATTCATAGTTAAATAAAGACCAAGACAATTTTCTAGAGAATTGTAATTTGTGGTGGCGATGACCGTGTGTTTTTAAGAGGTGCTACCCGGAGTCGTTTGCCTTTAGACAACTCCTGCTCTATATCAACAAAATAAGAAACAAAACTATATATCACTCATTTGTTTATATTGTGCAGTGAACGAGTTACGATAAAACAGCTACTGCTTAAGTTACATACCTTTAAGCATCAGTATTTGTGCCCTGAAGAAGTCTTGCTTCCATCGTACCCAATAAACCTGAGTTTGGTCAAACATGTCGTAGTTAATGTCCTTAATATCGCTAGTTGTAACAAATGCCGTGCAGCCGTCATCCAGGTACCTCACGTATGCAAACATTCTGATTCCCAGTGATCAGCAGATTCGTCGTGTAGAAGAGGAAGCTTTTTATTTACCCCAAAACAAAATCCTAATTACGGTGAAAAACAAGATGATCTGGAACACGTGCACTTATACTAATATCGATAAACACTGTAAGGTATATAATGTAGTCGAAAACATTGTGAAATTTATTTTAGGAAAGTGCAGGAACTACATTTACCTTCGTGAACATCGTGAACTTCGTGAGCTGCTTTAAAGGTGCTTTATAGCAACGCTGATGCTGGGTAATATCTCTTCACATTACCGCTTTACTAATAAAACAAACAAACAACTTAACTACCTCTTAATTGAGACAAATGGATTATATATATAAATATGTCTTTCAAAAACCATCATTCTGTATGATTTATATGCTGCTTCCCTCATGGAGTCGGGAAGTCAACATTTGTTGGTATTACTATATATAATTTGTGGAGACACTTTAATCCCTAACGAACAATTTTTAAATGTTTTTATTTTTTGTTATTCAAAACTTTTTGAGCTTTGTTATTTCAGTTCAAAAGAAATAACACACTTATAATTAAATATAGTCCAATATATTGTGTTTTAATCTTACATTAATGTGTTACATAGAAACATACACAAGCAAAAATAAAGGTTGTTCCCATAAAGCTCATTCCAGCAAGATCATACTGGTTAACCAGCTACACCAGTGCCGTTTTGCTTGATAACACCATGACTATGCTGGTCATCCAGCTATACCAGCACTGACCAGCATTATACCAGCACTATACCAGCATGAAGCAGTAAAAACCAGCCTGGACCAGCATGGAATTCATGCTGGTTTATGCTGGATTTTTCAGCAGGGGACATAGTGTTGTTTGCATAGAAATAAATGATAATATCTTGTGTTTCTCTTGCTGGGGTTCATGGTGGCAGCAGACTGCTAAAGTCAGCGCTCATTTCCTGACCACTAGTACGAGCTTGTCTTTGCCGATGCCCAAACATTCCCCTGGACACCGTTTGGTCCTAGTTTACTAATCCAGTCAACTTCTTCTTGAAGCTGTGTTTCTGATTGAGGACTTGTACGTTGTGTGGAGGGTGTTAAAGTCTCTCATGGCTTACAGATGATCCTAAGCCACACAAAGTGTTTGTTATTGAGAATCTATAGCTTGAGTACCATCTTGAGCAATCTCTATGATGGCTCCATACTCCAAACTTGAGCATTCACAACTGCCAGAGTTTCTTTCCTGAGACTTGAAAGCTTATAGATGCAGTGTGCTGTATGAGAGAGCACCCTGATCACAAATTTTACTAAAAAGAGAGTACCAGGGTCCACCTTAGACTGGCCATTAAATGTATGTTTCCAACTGTCATTGCCTCCATCCTAACCTCCACTCAAACAAACGCACACAAGATGGCTCCATGTCTTCATTTGTAGGCTGAGACCAACCAGGTTATGTAAACGGCCCAGTCACCAGACTCTCATCTGTGGACATCAGTCCCAGGCCTGGCTCCAGGTTTAGCTTCCCAGTTATTCTAATCCAAGTAGGGTATGGTTAGCTTTTTTATCTAATGCAAGCTCTTTTAGGATCACTGTTTTTTTCCCCTTTAAGATATGTAATCAATGTTTCTAAGTGGTACCATCCGCAGTAATCTCATGTATCTGCATGTTGGAGGCCATGCTCAGCAGCTCTGATACCCCTTTTCCACCAAAAAGAACCGGGGGCTGGTTCAGAGCTAGTGCTGGTGCTGGTTCAAAGTTGTTTCCACTGGTGAACCTTCTAAGAACCGGTTTGCCTTTCCATCAGTTACAGAGCATCACAGAGCCGAGTCTGACGTCACTGTATACGTGTCACGTTACACAGCAACTTTAGCGCAGCAGCGACAAACACAAACACATCAACAATGGTGGATGTTACTTTACTGTTAATGCTCATGGCTTTGTGAACCTACATTAACACCCAAACGTGACGAATCCAACGTGTACGTGCAGCTCCATGTAATCTGTATAAACGGAGGTTGTTATCGAGAAAGTACATAACGTTATTTTATCATTAACACAGAAAAAAGTTAGCCTTAGCATGTAGCTACTTACTGTCATGTGTGCTGATAATGTATCATATCGCGGTAAAGTAAAAGTGTATTAAACATTAGTATACTTAAGGTACATTATGAAATGCGCTAACAGTAGCCCCGCCCCCAGCCCCGCCCACAGCCCTTGACACAAGCGGTTCTTAAGTCTACACCAGCAACGTTTTGGTGCTACTTAAGAACCACTTTTCCTGGTTCACAGCCGGTTCTTTGGGAGTCGAAACAGAAAGAACTGGTTCTAAATTAGGCTCCGAACCTGCACTCAAACTGCCTCGGGGGAAAAGGGGCATTAGTGGTGAGGATCAGGCAGATCTGAAGAGACTCATGTTTCTCTAATAACCATGTTAAAGCATGAAGCTCGGGAATTAAACCTTGGCTCTATTCCATTAATCCAAATTCCAAAGTTAGTCAATAGACTTAGTCTCACTGGTCGATCTGGAGTTAGTCGAAATGCTGCTTCACTTATAGAAACATATGCATGATGTTCTGTAAGGTTAACGAGTTAGATTGCTCTTCAAGGTTGGTGGGAATATATGTTTTATGAACAATGGTTCTAATTTCATTCACCTACAGCTACAGAGAGACACGCAATCAAGTCGTTTTGAGCTTGACATCTCATCATCATTTTCAGAATTCAGTGCTCCAGGTTCAAAACTGAATGCAGGGTGATGATAGGCTTTCTACTGTGATTATCAGTCTGAACATTTTGAACATGGTTTCATGAATAAACTTCTAATTTGGGTCAACGGACTGCGTTCTACGTGCACACCCAAGTCTTTTTTTTACATGTCTTTTGTCCGCTGTGGCTTATGGAATGTGCTGTGAACAAAATAATAATAATTATTATAGTAATGATAGTAATAATAATTTGGCCTTCGTTTTGCCGCGAGATCAAGGTCGTGTTAAAGCAGATTGAAAAAGTTAACTTATTAGAAATCTTGTGTTGTAAATTCAGATATTTTCTGAGGAATCGTGTGATTGGATGTTGACTCTGGTGGTTGATGCGAATGTCTGGAAATTAGGTGTAGTGTAGCATAGCGATGACGGCGACGTAAAATGGAAGGTTTTGAACATCCTGTCGTGTTCAGTCTAATCCACTCTAGCAGTACAATGAGGTCTGTATCAGTGAAGGGAAAATTAACCACAAATAGTTCTTCCCTTAATGTGTTACAAGATTCCAGCCAGTGTGGCGTTATAGAACAAGGATAATAAGTGCAGATCACTTTGGGAGGCTCAATAAAAAGAGATGATAAAGGAGTAAATGAAGGCATAAACCACTGTTTCTGCATTGATAGTGTGGAAAAGTAGATGGCAAACATGCAATATTTTAAATATGAAATTCGTTTATAATTTATGGCATAAGACTCATCAACCGGTGGATTGGGGTCCAGATACGGACCCTGCGCTGTATTGAAGTGAACTGAACTGAGCCAGTTTTCCCAACATCATTCATTAAGGTACATTATTAATTCAGTCAAAAGCATTTACATATGAAAATTGTTTATAGGCACAACTCCTGCTTCCGCCCAGCCTGCATGGGGTTTGTAAGGTTTCTACTAGGTACTCTGATTTCCTTCCCCAGTTCAAAGACGTGGGGTCACGGTGGCTTAGTGGTTAGCACGTTCGCCTCACACCTCCAGGGTTGGGGGTTCGATTCTCACCTCCACCTTGTGTGTGTGGAGTTTGTATGTTCTCCCCGTGCCTCGGGGGTTTCCTCCGGGTACTCCGGTTTCCTCCCCCGGTCCAAAGACATGCATGGTAGGTTGATTGGCATCTCTGGAAAATTGTCTGTAGTGTGTGATTGCGTGAGTGTATGAGAGTGTGTGTGTGCCCTGTGATGGGTTGGCACTCCGCCCAGGGTGTATCCTGCCTTGATGCCCGATGACGCCTGAGATAGGCACAGGCTCCCCGTGACCCGAGGTAGTTCGGATAAGCAGTAGAAGATGAATGAGTTTAAAGACGTGTTGTAGACTGAATGGGTGTGTGTGTGTCTGTATGTGTGTGTGATTGTGTCCTGATCGGTTGCCACCCCATCCAGCATGTCCCGCACCTTGTGCCCTGAATCTTCTGGGATAAAGTCCAGGTTCCCTAATATCCTCCTTACGATAAGCGCTGCAGAATATGGACATGTGGAATTGTTTTTCTGAAGGCAGCTTATGCTAATCATGTTAATGCTACAACTAAAATAAGTTAGATTAGATATGAGACTAAAAAGCATTAGATTAAAAAGCACACAACATACTGTATGTGGTTTTAAATAAGCAAATCAAATAAAGTAGCACAAATTCAGACAGCTGTCGCGGTGGCCAATATCAACACAAGTGCGAGCGCGAAAAGCTTAACAACAAATCCACATCAACAGGCCATATTGTACACCGTGAGCAGGCTTAGGTGAGGTGATTAGTCAATGACTGAAAAACAAACAAACAAATAATAAAAAAAAATAGGATTGTACACCAGATAGATTACAAGAGACTCAATTCAAGACATATTAAGAAAAGGTAAAATGACAATAAGTGTATGAAGCACTTCACAAACCAGATTCCTTAATTCTTCTGTTTGATGTGTGTGTTATCGATCAGATGAACCTGGGAGTTAATAATAATAAACTTTATTTTGTATAGTGCCTTTAAAAGTATCTTCTCAAAGCGCTTGACATAAAAGATGAAAATAAAAGATACACATAATATTACAGACACTAAAACTAACCATACAAAAAATAAAAAGCCAATAAATAACAAACAAAGAAGTCACATAAAAGCTACTGTACCCTAAAAAAGTACGTTTTAAGACGGGATTTAAAAACACCAGGGATTCTGCAGTCCTAATCTCTGAGGGCAGGTAAGTTGGAGTCTGTGGTGGATGTTTGTAGGCCTAATGGTGTTAAAGGATGTGGTATTTGATGTAACAATAGATTGATTAAATTCAACAACATACTTTTTATTTATTAAAAGAAATATGACATTAAATTAGTACATTAATGCTCAGGGATAACATGTATATTATATAGTGTATGGGACCAAATGCCGATCCCTGAGGGTCCTCAGAGTAACGGACAGGTCGAACCTAACGTCCATGATACAAGTTCAGTTTTTTACAACACAATTTGAAGCAGAATCTAATTAGGACTGTCTTCATGTCTACAGCGTGTTTCTCCAGTGAAGGTTTCTGGCTTGTGAGTACCGCACTTAAACAGCTTGGAGTCTTGTACAGGCCAGTGGGATCATTTCCCCGAAGCAGAACAGTGTGCTGTGTCATTTACATATATACTGTATACTGTAATATCCATTTCAGTCACAAAATATGAATACAAATATAAAATAAAACTGGTCTTAACATGGATCATTGTGATTCACATAGGTATATATACATTTTTTCTAAAGAAGCTATTTTAATATTTGAGTCCAGGAAGCATGGGGGCACGGTGGCTTAGTGGTTAGCACGTTCGCCTCACACCTCCAGGGTTGGGGGTTCGATTCCCACCTCCACCTTGTGTGTGTGGAGTTTACATGTTCTCCCCGTGCCTTGGGGGTTTCCTCCGGGTACTCCGGTTTCCTCCCCCGGTTCAAAGTGATGCATGGTAGGTTGATTGGCATCTCTGGAAAATTGTCCGTAGTGTGTGATTGTGTGAGTGAATGAGTGTATGTGTGTGTGCCCTGTGATGGGTTGGCACTCCGTCCAGGGTGTATCCTGCCTTGATGCCCGATGACGCCTGAGATAGGCACAGGCTCCCCGTGACCCGAGGTAGTTCAGATAAGCAGTAGAAGATGAATGAATGAATGAATGAGTCCAGGAAGCCAAAACATCCTTACGGTTGTCTTAAAAGATCAAGAATGATTGTAATTGATTGTAGTCTGAAAAACTGACAGGAAAAACATCTGATTGTCAGTCTGTCCTCTCTTGTTCTCTTTGTGTTTTATTCACTATGTTCTCTTAGCACCAAGGCTGTAAATTTCTATTGGTCCTGCTCTTCTGTCAGCTCTGCTTGGCTTGTAGTGCTGAGGTGATAAGGAGATGATCTTATTGACTCTCTATTTGACCTCTTGAGTCAAAGCAGCTTCTTGCCTTCGAGTCAAACGGTTATCTGCAGGCTGGGTGACAGATTAATTACCGTCTTGGCATATATCCTGAGGAGGTAACGTGCAGGGAAGACATGGGGAACGTCTTATTAGAGATTCCACATGATCCACACGCCAGTCTGAGTAATAATAAAAGAGAAACACAGTTAAAGAACACAACAGTTTTGTGTCTAATCACATACAGTCGTACCAGAGCAAATTCCTTAATATTAATAAAGCTGCAAGCAGCAAATATCAGTGTTTAGGTGCTTTAAGAACTTTTAGTGCAGGTGTAAATTGATCTGGATTATTTAGCAAGCATGAAAACACTGTGTTGGAGATGGGACAAGACATCGAGTTAATATATAACAATAATGTGTCTGTAATCTACAGCATCTTGTAAATTACGACCAAAACGGCCAACAGTAAAATTAGTTCTCATTTGACCTGACACTTCTCATGTACCGTTGTTTTGTTTCGATCACTATAGCGCCACCATGTGGCTGATCAAGGATTTTTTCCAACACCTGTAGTAGAAATTTTCTATTGTAAATAGAGTGCAATGGACATTTATAATGATAATTGTTCTGATTTTTAACAAGAAATCAGTTTAAGACTGCAGTTTCAGATGAGTTCCTGTCAGTATGGTCTCTTCCCTTCATTCTACTGGTGGCTTTTAGATAAGTAGCACTGGTGATGTTCTGAGATTTTAATCTTTCACTCTTTTTCCAGTATGTGGGAAAATGGACTTTTGGAACATTTTCAATAAGTATAAATGTTTTTCTGTCTGTGAGTCTGATCTAATGTGTCAGATAAAATCTGAGCTGCTCATGAACAAGATCTTGGAGCATCTCAGAGAACAGAAATGGCTTTGATATCACCATTTACTTTGAATATACAAATTACAGAGGTGTGAGTAAGTCACACGTGTGCAAGTCACAAGTAAGTCTCAAGTCATGAATGTCAAGTCAAGTCGAGTCGAGTCTTTTTTAAGTATTTGTCAAGTAAGTCTCATGTCTCAAATATGCGACTTAAGTCTGACTCGAGTCAAGTCGAGTCCCCATCTCTGAGTCATTTAACTCAAGTCCGAGTCAAATCTCAAGTCATGAATGTCAAGTCAAAGTCAAGTCGAGTCTTTTTTTAATATTTGTCAAGCAAATCTCAAGTCTCAAATTTGACTCATATGACTCAAGTCCCCCATCTCTGACAAATATTTGTGTGGAATAAAAACTAACTCTATTTTTTTTTTACCCCTAGTTTTCTAGAGAAAAACAGAAATACTGAATATAGTCCTGAGTTTCTACTTTCATATGAACTTAATAATAACATCACTGTGGAGTGAGACATGAGGAAGACGTTCAGCCATCAACATGGACACAACATGAACAACCTTCCATAATGTTCCCAGTACCTAACTGGATCATTTCAGCGGGACGCTGTGACATTGTGTCATCTGCATATCTTGTAAAAATGAATATTACAAGGTTGAGTTAAAAAAAAAGCCTTCATTTTGTATAGTATGCATTAAGGAAGTGTATCAGGTCTATGGCAGCAGTAGAAGAAGCAATGCTAATAAGAACTATTGTACCAACTGAATCAAATTAAAGGCATTGTTTCTGTTATTAGTGTCGCACTTTTAAGACCTACGTCTCCAATGAAAGCTTTGATGTTGATGTAATGTAGGTTATAAACATGTCTAATAGACAGGGCTGAAAACAGATCCGTGTGGTTCAGTGTTGATGCAATGTGAGGGCAGTGTTGCAGTGTTGTGTCTTCTGTATATCATATATATCATATCGTCATAAGATAAGATAGAATAGGATAAGATAAGATAAGACAAGACAAGACAAGATAAGATGGGATAAGATAAGATAAAATAAGATAAGATAGGATAAGATAAGATAGGACAAGATAAAATAAGATTGGATAAGATCTGGGCACGGTGGCTTAGTGGTTAGCACGTTCGCCTCACACCTCCAGGGTTGGGGGTTCGATTCCCGCCTCCACCTTGTGTGTGTGGAGTTTGCATGTTCTCCCCGTGCCTCGGGGGTTTCCTCCGGGTACTCCGGTTTCCTCCCCCGGTCCAAAGACATGCATGATAGGTTGATTGGCATCTTTGGAAAATTGTCCCTAGTGTGTGATTGCGTGAGTGAATGAGAGTGTGTGTGTGTGTGTGTGTGTGCCCTGCGATGGGTTGGCACTCCGTCCAGGGTGTATCCTGCCTTGATGCCCGATGACGCCTGAGATAGGCACAGGCTCCCCGTGACCCGAGGTAGTTCAGATAAGCGGTAGAAGATGAATGAATGAATGAAGATAAGATAAGCTAAGATAGGATAATATAAGATAAAATAAGATAGGATAAGATAAGATAGGACAAGAGAAGATAGGATAAAATAAGATAAGATAAGATAAGATAAGATAAGATAAGATAGGATAAGACAATCCAAGTCCAACAGCAGGATAATTTACATGGTTACTGTGGCAAAGGGAAAGCAACTAAAGAAAAAAATAGAATCAAATTTCAGATGCTTGTGGTTCACCTTCATCTAGTGGAAAACGTCAGATTGTTCTAAGCTTCATTCTCTCTTACTATTGATTATAAAGGCTGTCTGATTGGTTGCTGATCATATGTAATGATCAGAGAGTGAAAATAGATTCATTATGATTATTGATTAAGAAATGTAAATATTACTGCTTATTCAGTATACTGATTGTCTTGTGTAGTCACATTACAGTGGTCCAAAGGTGTCAGTGATTCCATTTGTGTTGTGACTGTTGATGAAATAATCACACACGATGGGAGTCAGACTGGTTGTCTGGAGGCTGATCAAGGATGCAAAAAAGTTGCGACTTGAAATTCTTTATTGTTCAGTGTAGATGCAGAACATCCATCCATCCATCATCCATCCATCCATCCATCCATCTATCCATCCATTCAACCTGGAGAACCTGGAAAATACCTTTGAAGTACAGGGAGGAACAAGCAAACTGTACGCACACAAGCCTGTACTAGGAATCAAATTTGTAGGAGGCTAGCATGCTAATCACTAAGGCAGCGTGACGTTTGTGGCCAAGAAACCATTTGTTAATAAAGCTTTTATTTCTTGTGGATTGGTTTTTAAAGTTGGTAGCCTTAAATGGTGAGGACAGGCATTATACATTTATATATCTGAACCTGACATTCACTAAATTCCAGGGGTTTCGTTACCACGACGTAAAGTGGGCGTGTTTCTGGGGGTCTTGGAAAAACGGCCTCTTTCAAAAAAAAGAGCAAACCTACGATGGATAATGAAGAACAAAACAGTCATACAGGTAGATTTTAGATTTTATATCAATTATGCTTTATTATCTTACAGTTAAGATATTTTCACAAACAAATAAACAACCAAAAACTACGGTTAGGGTTAGATTATCAAATAGGCCACGCCTACCCGATGACGCAATATCTGTTACGCTGTACTGAAATCCCTGGAAATAAGTGCATCCCATCTGAACCTCAGCAACTTTATTCTCAGTCTGTTAAATAGTCACACTTATTGTGACAGAAACACAAAAGTTCAGAAAGTTTAAATGAATAAATGAAAATCTTTGTATATAAACACACCTGGCTTATTTCTGCTCATTCGTCCCATCGCTGATGTTTCTGGCACAGATTTCATCTCTGTATCCTGAGCATTTCAGTAACCCTCTGCATTTTATTCTCTAATGAGCCTATATACAGTACAGCCCCACATCCACATCCAGCATTGTGACAGCAGAGGATCTGGATCCAGTCTCATTAATCCAGAGTCATTTCCCTTTCAGTGAGTGAGAAAAAGCAGCAGCGCGAGGCATTCTGATGATCCCCTGTGTAGACATCTGCACCACTCGCGGTTTATTTAGCAGCTGAATCTCATAATCCAGCAGGTGTGAAGGAAGGCTGATGGATTTGATGAGGAAAACGAGGTAAACACGATGAAATGCGCTCGACACCCAACGGTGGCTGAATGAGGGCGAGATTTAAGAATAGCTCTTGAATCACTGATTATTCTTCAGTGCTGTTGCCTGACAGCCACAGGGTCCTGGGTTCAGTCCTGATTTGGATTACTGTCTGCATGTTCCTTTCTGGGTTCCTCAAACCTCAAAAAAAAAAAAAACAGGCAGCATGTGACCTGGCTAAGCTACATTGTCGTCTGGGCATGGTGCTGTGGATTATCTGTGGTGTAACTAGATAAAACCTTTATCATTGCCAAAAATACATTACAGCACTGGGGACGTTTTTTCTTTGGAGGCTGCGGTCAAAGGCAGCTATGATGCGTCACCACTGAAACACGGGGTTAAGGCTTTGCAAGGACCCAACAGTGGCAGCTTAGCAGTACTGGGGCTTGAATCCTGACCTTCTGCTCAGCAACCCAAAGCCTTTAGCACTTGATTCACCACTGTCCCCACTAATCACTCCAGTATCCTTCCAGTCTTCAGAGGATAAAGCTCAAATAACACAGGAACATCGAGTTAAGTGAACGGCTGCAGTTTGCAGTCCAGCATGAGTTTGTTCCTTATTTTTATATAAAACTCTTAATAGATCTTGTTCCTAAAATGGCTCATGGGTTATGATCATATACAGTCACTTAATATGACTCTACAGGAGTAATGGAGTCAGTTAAATGGAAAGTGTTTTGATTTGATCCATGCTGGTTAGGCGGAAATCTGCCTGTGGCCACAGTCTGCTTTATTACTGAACATCACTGTCAGCCAATGTTAGCCTAATTGACTGGGGTGAAATTCGTGTTCCCTCCCACTTTCTGCTTAAATCTAGAATCCCTAAGGGCTCTGGGAAATCTGATTAGAGGAACCCTTTGAGTTCTATGTACTGTAGAATGTGGAAGCTTAGATTAGAAAAGGGGTCCAAGCACCGTGACGTGACAAAAATCCCCAGGCCTTGTTAATGGTTCTGCTCTATAAAGCTGTTCATAAACACAAAGGATTTTACTGCAACATTTCTATCATAATATAAACCTAGTAATGAGATGATTTTAATGGATTTTGTATTTAGGTAAGTGTTTATAAAATGTTCAGTAACGTTACGGTATATTATGTAAAGTAACTGAATTTTTAAAAACGAACAACCAAACAAAAATTGTTCAATCATCACACTTTTTGAACAACAACAGGTATCAGGTATCTGCAGAACTCATGGTTACCGTGGCAGCGGAAATTGCAGAATTTATGCAAATTACAGGAGAACTGCGCCCCCACTTGTGGATGAGTTATTTAATCTCCACACTCTCTCTTTGTGTTAAAGTTGATTCAGGTCAAGTTCGCTTTACAATTCTTTCCTAATATTGTTAAATAACCTTAATTGCTTAACCTTAACCTGCTGTTTTTGAAGGTGTAAACGGTTACTCCCTAATAGGCAACTGTTCTGATTTGGAATGGCAACTTCTTGTAATTGGGGGTCACGGTGGCTTAGTGCTTAGCACGTTCACCTCACACCTCCGGGGTCGGGGTTCGATTCCCGCCTCCACCTTGTGTGTGTGGAGTTTGCATGTTCTCCCCGTGCCTCGGGGGTTTCCTCCGTGTACTCCGGTTTCCTCCCCCGGTCCAAAGACATGCATGATAGGTTGATTGGCATCTCTGGAAAATTGTCCGTAGTGTGTGAGTGTGTGTGTGTGCCCTGCGATGGGTTGGCACTCCGTCCAGGGTGTATCCTGCCTTGATGCCCGATGACGCCTGAGAAAGGCACAGGCTCCCCGTGACCCGAGGTAGTTCAGATAAGAAAATGGTTAGAGAGTCTGACTCGTAACCCTAAGGTTGTGGGTTCGAGTCTCGGGCCGGCAATACCACGACTGAGGTGCCCTTGAGCAATAAATGGCTGCCCACTGCTCCGAGTGTGTGTTCACGGTGTGTGTTCACTGCTGTGTGTGTGCACTTTGGATGGGTTAAATGCAGAGAACAAATTCTGAGTATGTGTCACCGTACTTAGCCGTATGTCACGTCACTTCACTTGTTAAAACAACTCCAGTTGTTCATTTCTTCATTTTTGTAGTTTAAAATGGCTTAACAGTGGCAGACAGTAGCTTAATCTTTCCGGCTTCTGTTGACATTGATCTCAGAACGCGAGTCAAAACTTGTGTAAGCTGTGAAACCAGGAAGTGAGGCGACTGAATACATGAACATGCTGTCGTCCAACAATAAGGAGTTACAGAAGTCATATAATAGGAATTTTAGTTTAATATGCAATTTGGCCTTAAAAAAATCAAGTTCTGTTAAAGGTTAGGAAATGTGCTAATGTTTAACATCACCACCGCTGTATGCTAATGATGGCTAATCTTCTGCCAGACTCATTAGCAATGTGTGAAAGTTTATGAATTAATAACAAGTTTTCTCATATTTAAAAGGCATACAATATGTTAAACAGACCAAGTCCATCGAGATGTTAAAAATCAGGTGACTAAAAGCATCCAGAGATCAAGAGCTGGGTGTAGGTGAAAGAACGAGGAGAGGAACGAGAGAATAATTGAAAAAATTAGAGGTGAAAAGAAAAAAAGACGTTTGACAGCAATAAAGGAGGAAAGGCGAGAGAATGATTGCACATTGACCACATCGGCCTTTATCACATCTCCTCTACCTTTACTAACGCCTCTTCTACGTCTCAGGAGGCTTCGTTGATACACATTGTGACATAAATGTCTCGTTATCTCATCACAGATCAGCTCCTCGGCCTCCCTCAGGGCAGTTTAATACCCTCCGCCCTCCAGCCCCTCTCAGGAGTACTCGTCTCCCACACCGAGGCTTCAGTGGAGCAGACAGAAAACAGCCAAGCGTGGTGTGATTAAGATCTGTGAAGTCCTCCTCTCGTTCCACTTCTCCAGTGCAGAGGCAGACAGATGGCAGGCAATATGCTCGCTGAGAAGATGTTTCATTTACAGATCACACCTCAGCTCAGCATTGGCAGTTTTCTGTTTATCTCTCCTTTCTGTGTCCGCTTTGTTTCGTCATTCTGCGTGCCGGCTTGATGATGCAGGATTATTGCATTTACGAATCAAAATACAACCATCTGGTAACTTCTGTCATTACTGTTGCACTGGTTAAAAGTGCTCTGACAGATCTGATCTGATAATTAGAGCAGACAGGAAATGAGAATAGAAATGAGGTCCTGTGTTTACAGTACGATTTGTCTTCCCCATAGTATGATGCTACCACCATCATGCTTTACCATGGGTGTGATGTTCTGCCTGTTGTTATTTGTTTCCACGCTGTTGGGGATGATTGTCCACCCCACTCCACCCCACTCCACCACCCAGACATGTAAAGACTACGGACAGAACTCACCACATCGTCCTGCTGCTACTTCAGTGTTGCTGTGCTTTTATGTTTCCAGGTGTTTGCCCCACCACGATCCTTATGTTTCTCTAATTATTTTAACTATCTATACCAGTTTTTTGCTGAGTCCTTGTTGTATGTAAGTTTCATACCTGCTGTTCTCCATTTTATGTTTTTGTTTTTTGTGTCTTGTTTTGTAATTTAGTTGCTCAGTTTTTTCTAGTGTTTTCCTGTGTTCCTTGATTTTGTTGTTGAGTGTATATAGAGTGTGTAGAGTGTATGTAGAGTGTGTATATAGAGTGTATGTAGAGTGTATGTAGAGTGTGTGTAGAGTGTATATAGAGTGTGTACTGTATATAGCGTGTGTACCGTATGGGTATATAGAGTGTATATAGAGTGTGTAGAGTGTATGTACAGTGTGTATATAGAGTGTATGTAGAGTGTGTGTAGAGTGCACATAGAGTGTATATAGAGTGTGTATATAGAGTGTGTGTAGAGTGTGTGTAGAGTGTATATAGAATGTGTATATAGCGTGTGTACCGTATGTGTATATAGAGTGTATATAGTGTGTGTAGAGTGTGTATATAGAGTGTATGTAGAGTGTATATAGAGTGTGTATATAGCGTGTGTACCGTATGTGTATATAGAGTGTATATAGTGTGTGTAGAGTGTGTATATAGAGTGTATGTAGAGTGTATATAGAGTGTGTATATAGCGTGTGTACCGTATGTGTATATAGAGTGTATATAGTGTGTGTAGAGTGTGTATATAGAGTGTATGTAGAGTGTATATAGAGTGTATGTAGAGTGTGTGTAGAGTGTATGTAGAGTGCGTGTAGAGTGTATATAGAGTGTGGAGTGAATGTAGAGTGTGTATATATAGAGGTGTATATAGTGTGTTTGTGTGGTGTGTGTAGAGTGTTTATAGAGTGTGTGTATATAGTGTGTGTGTGTGGTGTGTGTAGAGTGTGTGTAGAGTGTGTGTATATAGTGTATATAGAGTGTGTGTAGAGTGTATATAGTGTGTGTGTAGAGTGTATATAGAGTGTGTGTAGAGTGTAAATAGAGTGTGTGTAGAGTGTATATAGTGTGTGTGTAGAGTGTGTGTGTATATAGTG
>NC_083463.1:1922960-1935460 GCF_030014155.1 Tachysurus vachellii
CAGAAATCTGGCTGTAATTTGCTGCTCTTGCTCTTTAGCAACTTGCAACAAAGTTCAGTCCCAAACTTTTCTTACTGCTTCTTTAGTCTTCATGCTGTCAGACTCCAGATGTAAAATTTAACCTAAAATCAACACTACACCATTTATAGCTGATACCTGCGTCAAGGAAATGTTTAACAGCACACAGCTGGCAAAAAAATACAGAAATAATAATGAAAAAACAGCTGTGCAGGCAAATCTGTAATTTATTTATATTCTGTATGAGCAGGGCTGTAATTCCTGCATGGTTTCTAACACTCGCAAATTAAAGCTGACACGCTGAAATTTCATTTTGAGTAATTAAGCAGTTAAATATACAGGAAATATATTTAAAACAAGGAAAATGTAGCTGGGAGCTTTGAGGTTGTTTGTAATATACCTGCATATATATTTAATGTCGGACCGATTGTTAAAAACTATAAAATATAATACTTAGCGTATTTTAAAACCCTATAGTATATGTACAATATATAAAGGATACTAATAAAGAAAATTACTAATAACTTAGTTTGTTCTGTATATCAACATGAACAACACTACTTGGGTGGAAAAGAGTATCTCTGAGACTTATTTTACATTCTGGGGATAAAAAAGTAATTATCTGACAGATCCTCATGTCTAATGCAAGCTATTCTTGGTTCCTTTCGACCCACAAAGATTATAATGTATCACAAAAGAGAGAAAGAAATCCATGTGAATCAGAATTAGCTTCTTTTTGCTAATCGCTGTAACCATAAGGAGCTGTTGTGCAACGAATATAAGGTTTTATATCATGGATCTACAGAGAAATATCCCATAATGGAGATACTGGTATGAGGAAAGCTATCAATAGCAAGAGAACTGTGTGAAATCCTGAGAGATTGAGCTAGCATGTAGAAAAATGTTTTTATTTGTCATTCTCTCAGTTGTTCTACCACGTCACTGTGAGCATCATCACCAGTGTGAAGCATGGTGGTGGTAACACTAGAGTCTGTTAAGTCTGTTATTCTTACCAAGAAGCGTCCTGACTGAAGTGTAGAGATGTGTCATAGGTGTCGTGACTGAAGTGTAGAGATGTGTCGTAGGTGACATGACCAACACGTAGAGATGTGTCATAGGTGTCGTGACTGAAGTGTAGAGATGTGTCATAGGTGTCGTGACTGAAGTGTAGAGATGTGTCATAGGTGTCATGACTGAAGTGTAGAGATGTGTCATAGGTGTCGTGACTGAAGTGTAGAGATGTGTCGTAGGTGTCGTGACTGAAGTGTAGAGATGTGTCATAGGTGTCGTGACTGAAGTGTAGAGATGTGTCGTAGGTGACATGACCGACACGTAGAGATGTGTCATAGGTGTCGTGCCTGAAGTGTAGAGATGTGTCGTAGGTGTCGTGCCTGAAGTGTAGAGATGTGTCATAGGTGTCGTGACTGAAGTGTAGAGATGTGTCATAGGTGTCGTGACTGAAGTGTAGAGATGTGTCGTAGGTGTCGTGACTGAAGTGTAGAGATGTGTCATAGGTGTCGTGACTGAAGTGTAGAGATGTGTCATAGGTGTCGTGACTGAAGTGTAGAGATGTGTCGTAGGTGACATGACCGACACGTAGAGATGTGTCATAGGTGTCGTGCCTGAAGTGTAGAGATGTGTCGTAGGTGTCGTGCCTGAAGTGTAGAGATGTGTCATAGGTGTCGTGACTGAAGTGTAGAGATGTGTCATAGGTGTCGTGACTGAAGTGTAGAGATGTGTCGTAGGTGTCGTGACTGAAGTGTAGAGATGTGTCATAGGTGTCGTGCCTGAAGTGTAGAGATGTGTCATAGGTGTCGTGACTGAAGTGTAGAGATGTGTCATAGGTGTCGTGACTGAAGTGTAGAGATGTGTCATAGGTGTCGTGCCTGAAGTGTAGAGATGTGTCATAGGTGTCGTGACTGAAGTGTAGAGATGTGTCATAGGTGTCATGACCGACACGTAGAGATGTGTCATAGGTGTCGTGACTGAAGTGTAGAGATGTGTCATAGGTGTCGTGACTGAAGTGTAGAGATGTGTCGTAGGTGTCGTGACTGAAGTGTAGAGATGTGTCATAGGTGTCGTGACTGAAGTGTAGAGATGTGTCGTAGGTGTCGTGACTGAAGTGTAGAGATGTGTCATAGGTGTCGTGACTGAAGTGTAGAGATGTGTCGTAGGTGTCGTGACTGAAGTGTAGAGATGTGTCATAGGTGTCGTGCCTGAAGTGTAGAGATGTGTCATAGGTGTCGTGACTGAAGTGTAGAGATGTGTCGTAGGTGACATGACCGACACGTAGAGATGTGTCATAGGTGTCGTGCCTGAAGTGTAGAGATGTGTCATAGGTGTCGTGACTGAAGTGTAGAGATGTGTCATAGGTGTCATGACTGAAGTGTAGAGATGTGTCGTAGGTGTCGTGACTGAAGTGTAGAGATGTGTCATAGGTGTCGTGACTGAAGTGTAGAGATGTGTCGTAGGTGTCGTGACTGAAGTGTAGAGATGTGTCATAGGTGTCGTGACTGAAGTGTAGAGATGTGTCATAGGTGTCGTGACTGAAGTGTAGAGATGTGTCGTAGGTGTCGTGCCTGAAGTGTAGAGATGTGTCGTAGGTGTCGTGACTGAAGTGTAGAGATGTGTCGTAGGTGTCGTGCCTGAAGTGTAGAGATGTGTCGTAGGTGTCGTGACTGAAGTGTAGAGATGTGTCATAGGTGTCGTGCCTGAAGTGTAGAGATGTGTCATAGGTGTCGTGACTGAAGTGTAGAGATGTGTCGTAGGTGTCGTGACTGAAGTGTAGAGATGTGTCGTAGGTGACATGACCGACACGTAGAGATGTGTCGTAGGTGTCGTGACTGAAGTGTAGAGATGTGTCATAGGTGTCGTGACTGAAGTGTAGAGATGTGTCATAGGTGTCGTGACTGAAGTGTAGAGATGTGTCGTAGGTGTCGTGACTGAAGTGTAGAGATGTGTCGTAGGTGTCGTGACTGAAGTGTAGAGATGTGTCGTAGGTGTCGTGACTGAAGTGTAGAGATGTGTCGTAGGTGTCGTGACTGAAGTGTAGAGATGTGTCGTAGGTGTCGTGACTGAAGTGTAGAGATGTGTCATAGGTGTCGTGACTGAAGTGTAGAGATGTGTCATAGGTGTCGTGACTGAAGTGTAGAGATGTGTCGTAGGTGTCGTGACTGAAGTGTAGAGATGTGTCATAGGTGTCGTGCCTGAAGTGTAGAGATGTGTCGTAGGTGTCGTGACTGAAGTGTAGAGATGTGTCATAGGTGTCGTGACTGAAGTGTAGAGATGTGTCGTAGGTGTCGTGACTGAAGTGTAGAGATGTGTCATAGGTGTCGTGACTGAAGTGTAGAGATGTGTCATAGGTGTCGTGCCTGAAGTGTAGAGATGTGTCATAGGTGTCGTGACTGAAGTGTAGAGATGTGTCATAGGTGTCGTGACTGAAGTGTAGAGATGTGTCGTAGGTGTCGTGACTGAAGTGTAGAGATGTGTCATAGGTGTCGTGACTGAAGTGTAGAGATGTGTCATAGGTGTCGTGACTGAAGTGTAGAGATGTGTCATAGGTGTCGTGACTGAAGTGTAGAGATGTGTCATAGGTGTCATGACCGACACGTAGAGATGTGTTGAAGGTGTCGTGACCAATGTGTGGAGATGTGACGTAGGTGTCGTGATTGCAGTTTGGTGACGTGTCGTGACCGACGTGTGGAGACGTGTCGTAGGTGTCGTGATCGCAGTTTGGTGACGTGTAGTGACTGACGTGTGGAGACGTGTAGTGAGAGTCGTGTTTTACTGGGTTGTGTTTGACTGGGTTATGTAGCTGGCTATTTTTTGGAGGCAGGATTCACTGTGTCCTGTGTAGGTACCGTGACTGATATGTGAAGAGGTGTTGTAACTGACATGTGGGGATGTGTCGTAGATGTCGTGACCGACGTGTGTAGACGTGTCGTGACTGACATGTGGGGACGTGTTGTAGGTGCCGTGACTGATGTGTGGAGACGTGTTGTAGGTGCCGTGACTGACGTGTGGAGACTTGTCATGACTGACGTGTGGGGATGTGTCCTGACCGCAGTTTGGAGACATGTAGACGTGTTGTGGGTGCTGCATTTGACTGGGTTATGTAGCTGTCATGTGTGTGACTGGGTTATGTAGCTGTCATGTGTGTGACTGGGTTATGTAGCTGTCATGTGTGTGACTGGGTTATGTAGCTGTCATGTGTGTGACTGGGTTATGTAGCTGTCGTGTGTGACTGGGTTATGTAGCTGTCATGTGTGTGACTGGGTTATGTAGCTGTCATGTGTGTGACTGGGTTTTGTAGCTGTCATGTGTGGGTTATGTAGCTGTCATGTGTGGGTTATGTAGCTGTCATGTGTGAGACTGGGTTATGTAGCTGTCATGTGTGGGTTATGTAGCTGTCATGTGGGTTATGTAGCTGTCATGTGTGTGACTGGGTTATGTAGCTGTCATGTGTGGGTTATGTAGCTGTCATGTGTGGGTTATGTAGCTGTCATGTGTGGGTTATGTAGCTGTCATGTGTGGGTTATGTAGCTGTCATGTGTGTGACTGGATTATGTAGGTGTCATGTGTATGACTGGGATATGTAGCTGTCATGTGTGTGACTGGGTTATGTAGCTGCCATGTGTGTGACTGGATTATGTAGCTGTCATGTGTATGACTGGGATATGTAGCTGTCATGTGTGTGACTGGGTTATGTAGCTGTCATGTGTGTGACTGGGTTATGTAGCTGTCATGTGTGGGTTATGTAGCTGTCATGTGTGGGTTATGTAGCTGTCATGTGTGGGTTATGTAGCTGTCATGTGTGGGTTATGCAGCTGTCATGTGTGGGTTATGTAGCTGTCATGTGTGGGTTATGTTGCTGTCATGTGTGGGTTATGTTGCTGTCATGTGTGGGTTATGTAGCTGTCATGTGTGTGACTGGATTATGTAGGTGTCATGTGTATGACTGGGATATGTAGCTGTCATGTGTGTGGCTGGGTTATGTAGCTGCCATGTGTGTGACTGGATTATGTAGCTGTCATGTGTGTGACTGGGTTATGTAGCTGTCATGTGTGGGTTATGTAGCTGTCATGTGTGTGACTGGGTTATGTAGCTGTCATGTGTGGGTTATGTAGCTGTCATGTGTGTGACTGGGTTATGTAGCTGTCATGTGTGTGACTGGGTTATGTAGCTGTCATGTGTGGGTTATGTAGCTGTCATGTGTGGGTTATGCAGCTGTCATGTGTGGGTTATGTAGCTGTCATGTGTGGGTTATGTAGCTGTCATGTGTGGGTTATGTAGCTGTCATGTGTGTGACTGGGTTATGTAGCTGTCATGTGTGGGTTATGTAGCTGTCATGTGTGGGTTATGTAGCTGTCATGTGTGTGACTGGGTTATGTAGCTGTCATGTGTGTGACTGGGTTATGTAGCTGTCATGTGTGTGACTGGGTTATGTAGCTGTCATGTGTGTGACTGGGTTATGTAGCTGTCATGTGTGGGTTATGTAGCTGTCATGTGTGGGTTATGTAGCTGTCATGTGTGGGTTATGATCAGCTGGTTTTCAGCAGCTCTTTCCTGCTGAGTGTCTCATCTATCAGCTCTCACCCTTTTTATTGGTTGTGATGTTAATGGAGTGTATAATTACATCGCATTACACTGTCAGCTAATGAAACAAATCATGATGAGTTTTCTCTGAATCTTCTCTGAACCTGTTTACTGAGAATGTAAAGATCATCTGTAGCAACTCTTATATACATTTATTTAGAGTTTATATCTTAGGTGTCCAGTTTATATGTGTGTTATAGAGTGTAGGGCTAATACAGTGTGTGTAGAGTTTATATAGAGTTCATCTTAGGTGTCCAGTTTATATGTGTGTTATAGAGTGTAGGGCTAATACAGTGTGTGTAGAGTTTATATAGAGTTCATCTTAGGTGTCCAGTTTATATGTGTGTTATAGAGTGTAGGGCTAATACAGTGTGTGTAGAGTTTATATAGAGTTCATCTTAGGTGTCCAGTTTATATGTGTATTATAGAGTGTAGGGCTAATACAGTGTGTGTAGAGTTTATATAGAGTTCATCTTAGGTGTCCAGTTTATTTGTGTGTTATAGAGTGTAGGGCTAATACAGTGTGTGTAGAGTTTATATAGAGTTCATCTTAGGTGTCCAGTTTATTTGTGTGTTATAGAGTGTAGGGCTAATACAGTGTGTGTAGAGTTTATATAGAGTTCATCTTAGGTGTCCAGTTTATATGTGTTATAGAGTGTAGGGCTAATACAGTGTGTGTAGAGTTTATATAGAGTTCATCTTAGGTGTCCAGTTTATTTGTGTGTTATAGAGTGTAGGGCTAATACAGTGTGTGTAGAGTTTATATAGAGTTCATCTTAGGTGTCCAGTTTATATGTGTTATAGAGTGTAGGGCTAATACAGTGTGTGTAGAGTTTATATAGAGTTCATCTTAGGTGTCCAGTTTATATGTGTTATAGAGTGTAGGGCTAATACAGTGTGTGTAGAGTTTATATAGAGTTCATCTTAGGTGTCCAGTTTATATGTATTATAGAGTGTAGGGCTAATACAGTGTGTGTAGAGTTTATATAGAGTTCATCTTAGGTGTCCAGTTTATATGTGTTATAGAGTGTAGGGCTAATACAGTGTGTGTAGAGTTTATATAGAGTTCATCTTAGGTGTCCAGTTTATATGTGTGTTATAGAGTGTAGGGCTAATACAGTGTGTGTAGAGTTTATATAGAGTTCATCTTAGGTGTCCAGTTTATTTGTGTGTTATAGAGTGTAGGGCTAATACAGTGTGTGTAGAGTTTATATAGAGTTCATCTTAGGTGTCCAGTTTATATGTGTTATAGAGTGTAGGGCTAATACAGTGTGTGTAGAGTTTATATAGAGTTCATCTTAGGTGTCCAGTTTATATGTGTTATAGAGTGTAGGGCTAATACAGTGTGTGTAGAGTTTATATAGAGTTCATCTTAGGTGTCCAGTTTATATGTGTTATAGAGTGTAGGGCTAATACAGTGTGTGTAGAGTTTATATAGAGTTCATCTTAGGTGTCCAGTTTATATGTGTTATAGAGTGTAGGGCTAATACAGTGTGTGTAGAGTTTATATAGAGTTCATCTTAGGTGTCCAGTTTATATGTATTATAGAGTGTAGGGCTAATACAGTGTGTGTAGAGTTTATATAGAGTTCATCTTAGGTGTCCAGTTTATATGTGTTATAGAGTGTAGGGCTAATACAGTGTGTGTAGAGTTTATATAGAGTTCATCTTAGGTGTCCAGTTTATATGTGTTATAGAGTGTAGGGCTAATACAGTGTGTGTAGAGTTTATATAGAGTTCATCTTAGGTGTCCAGTTTATTTGTGTGTTATAGAGTGTAGGGCTAATACAGTGTGTGTAGAGTTTATATAGAGTTCATCTTAGGTGTCCAGTTTATATGTGTTATAGAGTGTAGGGCTAATACAGTGTGTGTAGAGTTTATATAGAGTTCATCTTAGGTGTCCAGTTTATATGTGTTATAGAGTGTAGGGCTAATACAGTGTGTGTAGAGTTTATATAGAGTTCATCTTAGGTGTCCAGTTTATATGTATTATAGAGTGTAGGGCTAATACAGTGTGTGTAGAGTTTATATAGAGTTCATCTTAGGTGTCCAGTTTATATGTGTTATAGAGTGTAGGGCTAATACAGTGTGTGTAGAGTTTATATAGAGTTCATCTTAGGTGTCCAGTTTATATGTGTGTTATAGAGTGTAGGGCTAATACAGTGTGTGTAGAGTTTATATAGAGTTCATCTTAGGTGTCCAGTTTATTTGTGTGTTATAGAGTGTAGGGCTAATACAGTGTGTGTAGAGTTTATATAGAGTTCATCTTAGGTGTCCAGTTTATATGTGTTATAGAGTGTAGGGCTAATACAGTGTGTGTAGAGTTTATATAGAGTTCATCTTAGGTGTCCAGTTTATATGTGTTATAGAGTGTAGGGCTAATACAGTGTGTGTAGAGTTTATATAGAGTTCATCTTAGGTGTCCAGTTTATATGTGTTATAGAGTGTAGGGCTAATACAGTGTGTGTAGAGTTTATATAGAGTTCATCTTAGGTGTCCAGTTTATATGTATTATAGAGTGTAGGGCTAATACAGTGTGTGTAGAGTTTATATAGAGTTCATCTTAGGTGTCCAGTTTATATGTGTTATAGAGTGTAGGGCTAATACAGTGTGTGTAGAGTTTATATAGAGTTCATCTTAGGTGTCCAGTTTATATGTGTGTTATAGAGTGTAGGGCTAATACAGTGTGTGTAGAGTTTATATAGAGTTCATCTTAGGTGTCCAGTTTATATGTGTTATAGAGTGTAGGGCTAATACAGTGTGTGTAGAGTTTATATGGAATGTGTATAGAGTTGATTGTTAATATATAATTTATTTAGTTTATACGGCGTTTTGAGTTTGTATAGTATTTCTATAGTTTATAAAGTATACAGTCGTATGCAAAAGTTTAGGAACTCCTGACAATTTCCAGGATTTTCATGTATAAATATTTGGGTTTCAGCAATTTCATTTTGATCTATCGAATAACTGAAGGACACTAAAGTAATATTTCAGTAGTGAAATGAGGTTTATTGGATTAACAGAAAATGTGCAATATGCATCAAAACTAAATTAGACAGGGGCATAAATTTGGTTGCCATTTTGTTGATTTGAATACCTGTAACTACTTAGCACTGATTATTTGGAACACACAATTGGTTCTTTTTTTGTTTGGCAACATGGAGGCCTGAAAACAGCTCTCAAATGACCTGAAAACAAAGATTGTTTAACATGATGGTTTAGGGGAAGGCTACAAAACGTTATGGCAGAGATATAAGCTGTCAGTGTCACTGTGAGGAACATAGTGAGGAAATGGAAGACCACAGGTACAGTTCTTGTTAAGGCCAGAAGACCACGTAAAATATCGGAGAGGCGAAGTTTATATAGACTTTTAAGTTTATATAGAGATTATATATAATTTTATATAAAGTTTATAGCATTTTAGTTAAATAGCATGCACATTGAGTGTAGAGTTTATATAGAGTTAATGTAGACTTTAGGGTTTCTATTCTAGGAGAGAATCTATAGAATTTAGAGATCACTCAAAATTGCAAAGCAAAATTGCTGCAAAGCAAAATCCAATGGAATAAAACACAAATATAACAAATACACCAACTACTATAAATAAGGCAAATAAATAAATAATAAAAAGCAGGAAAAATAAATCAAGCAAAACTAAATGACAGAACATCAGATCTGTTCATCAGCAGTGTTCACATCCTTAAATGACAGCTGACAGAAATGTGCAGCAATGATTATTTGGGACCAAAACAATGATGAGGTAAAAGACAATCTGGCTAATATTTATTTCTTATGTTCCAAATAAAGACAGACTGAAGGAATCTGGCAGCTTTTTGACTGCTGTCGTTTGTATCGGTGTCGATTTTATGAAATGTTTTTAATGGAATATCTCCATCACCACAGAGACTCTCATCTTAGCACTCTGGGTTCTGGGCTGCTTGGCAGGTACGTTCTCAGCCTGATAAATGACACCTGTCATTAGAGTGTATCAGGAGAACCCGATTCTCCAGCAGGACAATAGCTGTTATCTCTCATGCAGACGAGAAGAGCGAGCTCGGAATAAACACTCTTTCTCTCTTTAGGAGGTCCAATTAGGCTCAGCATCTGAGAAGCAGACAAGTATAAGCACCTCTCTCTGCTCCTGAATAAAAAAACTCATCCCATCATAACATAAATCACAGAGGATAAAAAATTTATTCTGGGAGTCGATGTGAGCTTTAGTTCTTTTTAAAAATGTAACACTATCTCTTTTTAAAAATGCAATATTTCCTTCTGTGACATTACTCAACTGTATGAACCTCACACACACACAAACACACACACACACACACAACACACACACACACACACACAACACACACACACACACACATACACACACACACACACATACACACACACACACACACACACACACACATACACACACACACACACACATACACACACACACACACACATACACACACACACACACACACACATACACACACACACACACACATACACACACAACACACACACACAACACACACACTCACACTCACACACACATACACACACACAACACATACACACAGACACACACACAACACACACAACACACACATACACACACACAAACACATCACATACACACACACAACACACACACACATAACACACACACAACACATACACACACACAAACACACACACACAAAACACATACACACACATACACACACACAACACATACACACACATACACACACACACAACACATACACACACACACAAACACACACATACGCACACACAACACATACACACACAAACACACACACACATACACACACATACACACACGCACACACACACATACACACACATACACACACAAACATACACATACACATACACACCCACACACAAGCACACTCACACAAACACACGCACACACACACAAACATACACACACACAGACACACATGTACACACACAGACACACACGTACACACACAGACACACATGCACACACACAAACACACACACATACACACACATACATACACACATACAGACACACACAGACACACACGCACACACACAAACACACACACACATACACACACAGACACACACACACAGACACACATGCACACACACACACACACACACATAAACAAACATACACACACACAAACACACACACAAAACACATACACACACATACACACACACACAACACATACACACACACACAACACATACACACACACAAACACACACATACGCACACACAACACATACACACACAAACACACACATACACACACACATACACACACACACATACACACACGCACACACACACACATACACACACAAACATACACATACACATACACACCCACACACAAGCACACACACACAAACACACGCACACACACACAAACATACACACACACAGACACACATGTACACACACAGACACACACGTACACACACAGACACACAAGCACACACACACACAAACACACACACATACACACACATACAGACACACACAGACACACACGCACACACACAAACACACACACACATACACACACAGACACACACACACACATGCACACACACACAGACACACAGACACACAGACACAAACACACACATACACACACACGTACACACACACACACAGACACACACGTACACACACGCACACACACAGACACACACAAACATACACACACACACAGACACACACACAAGCAAGCACAAGTTTTATGTATTAGTTATATATAATGACTAATCAGTCATTTTTATATGACTCACTAAAATGAGTCGAGTTTTTCATTCAGTTCTGTTGTTGCTGACATTTTACTTCTGTCCTGAAAAGTGTTTATCAAACATTTATAAATGCCATAAGTCCTGTTCGCAGTTGTGCATATGACAAACTTGGATTTGTGACCTCCTTATTCAGTGAGTCAGTGTTTGAATCAGTGAATCATTTCTTTCATGAACAAGAGAAGGTCGATAAACTTTACTATTCAGGTTTACACAGTGATTATGATTTTAAATTCAATTGGTTAAATTCTACACTTTATTTGATTTCCTTTTATCCTTTTCTTTTATTTACTAAACTTTTCCACTCCAAATCAGCAAATAGATCACTATGATTCATTCAGTGATTTGTTTACTGATGTTTTTATTGATTCATTTGCTAATGTCTGCCGTGATTTTGCATAAAATCATTCAGTTTCTGACTTTTACATTCATTTGTTTATTGATTTATTTATTAAACAAATCAGCAAATGAATCAATGAATGAATCAGTAAACAAATAAGCAAATGAATCAGTTAATATTTTAGACTCCCATCTCTCCAGTCATGATATAAGCTGCTATAAGTGAAATCTAAGATGTGGAACTTTGTGGAATTGAAGTCCAAAAGTAAATGAAATTAAATGTAGATGAATCTTTTTTCTGAACACAGATTCAGAGTTTAAGTGATTCTTCATTAGGTCATCCTGAGACCCTCAGGTTTGTATGTATGTATGTTTGTGTGTGTGTGTGTGTGTGTGTGTGTGTGTGTGACAGTGAGTGAGTGTGTGTGTGTGAGTGAGTGCGTGAGTGTTTGTGTCCGTGAGTGAGTGCGCGTGTGTGAGTGAGTGTGTGTGTGCGTGTGTGTTGTATGTGTGTGTGTGAGTGCGTGCATGAGTGAGTGAGTGTGTGTGTGTGCGTGCGTGAGTGTGTGTGTATGCGTGTGTGAGTGAGTGCGCGTGTGAGTGTGTGTGCGTATGTGTGTGAGTGTGTGTATGTGTGTATGTGTGTGTGCGTGAGTGTGTGTGTGTGAGTAAGTGTGTGAGTGTGTGTGTATGCGTGTGTGAGTGAGTGCGCGTGTG
>NC_083463.1:1940460-1970460 GCF_030014155.1 Tachysurus vachellii
TCGTACAGGTGCACACACACATCCAGGTGCACACACACATCCAGGTGCACACACACATTCAGGTGCACACACACATTCAGGTGCACACACACATCCAGGTGCAGAAGCAATTTATTTTTCCTTTAGTCTGAGTCTGGACACGGACTTTATCTCAACTTGAAAAGCTCCTGAGGTTAATTCTGAGGATTTAGTACATGATACACTAAATTAAGTACTTATTATATTCACATTACCAGCAGCAAAGTGATCATTATACACATATTAACCACACAGCAGCTGTACAGACTAACAAACCCTATCAGATCCTTTTACATGATTAATATGCGCTGCTTCAGAACTGGCGCTAAAAACTTTTAGGCAGGAAACGAGACGAGCTTCACATTACGGTGCAGATTAATTAAAGATAAAAACACAAACACTGGCAGAAATGTGTTACAGGTTCTGCTAAGGATTTACGACCTTCATACGAGCATGTTGTAAAAAAGTGGGCGGAGTCAAAATGTTGTCGCTTTTGTATGATACTAAATGTGCAGCTTCATTATAATGCCTCATTAAAGGTGGGGTCTCCGTTGTTTGAAAGCCAATGTTGACATATAAAATCACCAAAACAAACACGCCCCTAACCCAAACGGGTCCCACCCCTGTATTGATAGCTCCGCCCACACATACATACGTAACCCAGTGCCTCGGTTTACCACTTTTTTGGAAAAAAGCGCCTCGGCGTCTTAAGTAAAGTTGGTCACACATTCACAGATTGGAGTTTCCCGAGTCAATAACTCCTGAGCTAAACACTGTTACTACACAAAACACGGTTGTAGCTGCGTCTCTACATTACTACGATAGAAAAGAGGTGTTATTTGTGTAGTAACAGTGTTTAGCTCAGGAGTTATTGACTCAGGAAACTCCAATCTGTGAATATGTGACCAACTTCCTGCTCCTTCAGTTCTCTCCAGCGCTGGAAAGCTGATCCTATATTAACACGTCCTACTTCTTACCTTATCGTAAGTCTTTCTTCTCTTTCTTTTTTTGTTTTTATCCTCCATGTCAATGTTAAAACCTCTTTATGCTAATGTCACACATGCGCACTGAACACTCTCTCCGCCCATATTGACAAGACACGCCCCTTTCTGCTCATTGGCTACAGTTTTCTGAAGCATTTCTCAAACAACGTACACCCCACCTTTAAGAGTCATTTATTCTTAATTGGAGTTAAACTGAACATTGTGTCATTAATGTAAATGTAACAGTTAAGTGTTGGATATAAAACTTGCTGTTTCATTTTCTCAACATTTTTTGTTTCTTCTTGCATTAAATATTATTTATTCAAAATGATAAATGTTTACATTTTTTTTCTTTTGCTCTCTTTCTTTATTTCCTATATACTCTCTTACTTCCCTTTCTTTCTTTCTTTCTTTCTTTCTTTCTTTCTTTCTTTCTTTCTTTCTTTCTTTCTTAATTAATTCATTTCTTTCTCAGTATTAACCCTGTGAAACACCTGCTGAAAGCTGATTGGCTGACGGTGGCCATTTTTTAAAATTAATTAGGTTATCAATGAAAATCTACACAGATCAACGCAGAGACACCAAATTTCCGCTCCATCAGATTTACAGTTCCTGAGATACAGTAATCTAATATAATTAGGCTCCGCCCACTTTGTTTGTGACATAAGAATTGTGTACTTTTTTATTTTCCTTATTTTTTCTTTCTTCAACGAGTTTCATTTGTGAATTTATTTATTTGTATTTCAAGTTTTATGTGAATTTAACTGTTTGAGTAAATGAAGCTCCGCCCATTTAGAACTGATTGACATGTTGTTTATAAATAAGAGTGTTGTATTTATGTGTAGTAAACGTTAATGTTTGTGTTACTGTTTGTGTGAATGTTCGGCTTTGTGTGGAGTTTAGTGTGTACGTGAGGGTTGGTGTTGCTGGTGGTGGTGTTGGAGGCTGAATGTGGGCGTGGCCTGCTGTCGGATCCTCGGTGCTCTGAGTTCAGGGAAGTCATTAGTTTTAATCAGACTAAAATCAGAATGTAGGTCAGAGCCGAAGGTGTGGAGGGAAGCCGCTGTGTCTCGCCTACAGAACCGGGTTCTTTATTCCTCACTGCTTGGACAAACAAACAAACAAACAAACAAACAAACAAACATAAATACAGAAATAAACATCACAATCAAAAGCCAGTTGTTGCTGTTTCAGATGATTTAAAAATCTTTCTTGTTTTTCTTTCTTTCATTTTCACACTTTTTTACATTTGCTTTCTTTCTTTAGATTTTTCTTTTTATTTCTTTATTTAGTTTGTTTATTTTTCCCATCAGTGGAAGTAAATATTGTCCTATTAGAGAAACCCTGTGTTTTATCTCTGCTCCTTCCTCACTTTAATCTCTCATGATCCTGATTCCACGTCTAATGAAGCGTGTGGAGTTTCTCTCTGTTCTCCTGCTTCCTGCTCTGATTCCCTCATACACACTAAACACTCGCTCGCTGTGGGGATGCACTGTGGGTGTATTGTGTAGTGATTGTGTAGTGATTGTATACTGATTGTGTACTGATTGTGTACTGATTGTGTACTATGACTGTGTAGTGATTGTGTACTGATTGTGTACTATGATTGTGTAGTTTTGGTGTATAGTGTGATTGTGTAGTGATTTTGTATTATGATTGTGTAGTGATTGTGTACTGATTGTGTATCGTGATTGTGTAGTTTTGGTGTGTAGTGTGATTGTGTAGTGGTTGTGTAGTGTGATTGTATAATGATTGTGTAATGATTGTGTATCATGATTGTGTAGTGTGATTGTGCAGTGATTATGTAGTGGTTGTGTAGTTTTGGTGTGTTGTGTGATTGTGTAGTGTGGTTGTGTAGTGATTGTATGTAGTGTGATTGTGTAGTGATTGTAGTGTGATTGTGTAGTGATTGTGTAGTGATTGTGTAGTTTTGGTGTGTAGTGTGGTTGTGTAGTGATTGTGTAGCATGATTGTGTAGTGATTGTAGTGTGATTGTGAAGCATGATTGTGTAGTGATTGTAGTGTGATTGTGTAGTGATTGTGTAGTGATTGTAGTGTGATTGTGTAGTGATTGTGTAGTGATTGTGTAGTGATTGTGTAGTGATTGTAGTGTGATTGTGTAGTGATTGTAGCGTGATTGTGTGGTGATTGTGTAGTGATTGTGTAGTTATTGTAGTGTGATTGTGTAGTGATTGTGTAGTGATTGTAGTGTGATTGTGTAGTGATTGTGTGGTGATTGTAGTGTGATTGTGTAGCATGATTGTGTAGTGATTGTGTAGTGATTGTAGTGTGATTGTGTAGTGATTGTGTAGTGATTGTGTAGTGATTGTAGTGTGATTGTGTAGTGATTGTAGCGTGATTGTGTGGTGATTGTGTAGTGATTGTGTAGTTATTGTAGTGTGATTGTGTAGTGATTGTGTAGTGATTGTAGTGTGATTGTGTAGTGATTGTGTGGTGATTGTAGTGTGATTGTGTAGTGATTGTAGCGTGATTGTGTGGTGATTGTGTAGTGATTGTGTAGTTATTGTAGTGTGATTGTGTAGTGATTGTGTAGTGATTGTAGTGTGATTGTGTAGTGATTGTGTGGTGATTGTAGTGTGATTGTGTAGCATGATTGTGTAGTGATTGTGTAGTGATTGTAGTGTGATTGTGTAGCATGATTGTGTAGTGATTGTAGTGTGATTGTAGTGTGATTGTGTAGTGATTGTGTAGTGATTGTAGTGTGATTGTGTAGTGATTGTGTAGTGATTGTGTAGTGATTGTAGCGTGATTGTATAGCATGACTGTGTAGTGATTGTAGTGTGATTGTGTAGTGATTGTAGTGTGATTGTGTAGTGATTGTGTAGTGATTGTAGTGTGATTGTGTAGTGATTGTAGTGTGATTGTGTAGTGATTGTGTAGCATGACTGTGTAGTGATTGTAGTGTGATTGTGTAGTGATTGTATCGTGATTGTGTAGCATGACTGTGTAGTGATTGTAGTGTGATTGTGTAGTGATTGTAGTGTGATTGTGTAGTGATTGTATCGTGATTGTGTAGCATGACTGTGTAGTGATTGTAGTGTGATTGTGTAGTGATTGTAGTGTGATTGTGTAGTGATTGTGTAGTGATTGTGTAGTGATTGTAGTGTGATTGTGTAGTGATTGTGTAGTGATTGTAGTGTGATTGTGTAGTGATTGTGTAGTGATTGTAGCGTGATTGTGTAGCATGACTGTGTAGTGATTGTAGTGTGATTGTGTAGCATGATTGTGTAGTGATTGTGTAGTGATTGTGTAGTGATTGTGTAGTGATTGTAGTGTGATTGTGTAGTGATTGTAGTGTGATTGTGTAGTAATTGTGTAGCATGACTGTGTAGTGATTGTAGTGTGATTGTGTAGTGATTGTAGTGTGATTGTGTAGTGATTGTGTAGTGATTGTAGCGTGATTGTGTAGCATGACTGTGTAGTGATTGTAGTGTGATTGTGTAGTGATTGTAGTGTGATTGTGTAGTGATTGTGTAGTGATTGTAGTGTGATTGTGTAGTGATTGTGTAGTGATTGTGTAGTGATTGTAGCGTGATTGTGTAGCATGACTGTGTAGTGATTGTAGTGTGATTGTGTAGTGATTGTAGTGTGATTGTGTAGTGATTGTGTAGTGATTGTAGTGTGATTGTGTAGCATGATTGTGTAGTAGGTCTGAGGTCTTGTGTAGTTTTTCTTCGTTCTTATTAAACAATGTTTTTAGACATAAAGACGATTAAAAGTCAGTAACCTTCTGTTTGTGTTCCATTGTGTCCTGTAGCTGCTGCTGAGTTCTGCATTCTGATTGGTCTCCTGAACAGCAGCTCTGACTGTAGCGCAGGTTTATATACGTTAATGCGCTCGCTCTGATACGTTATTGTTACCATAGCAACAGCTCGAACACAGGAGACGTTCACGTACCGTTCGCAGGAGGAGTCACTAATGTCAGTACGTTATAATGGGTCGTGGTTTCCATAGTAACAGCTCGTTTACTGAGCCGAACTGTTGTGCTGTTAGAGGAACAAGTCCAACACACGTGACCATAAATAACAGAGTTTTATTGATGTTACTCAGAATTCAGAGCTAATATTACAGTAATAATGTGGTTCGTATGAGAAAGCTTTTTATTTACACTGTTGTGTCATGTAGCTTTTCAAAACCTTCATTAATGTTTCAGTTGAGAAAAAAATAGATAACACAAAAACCTCAATAATGTTTTAGCCTCTAATGTGTTTTTGAAAATGACTCACACCCACAAACAGTACAATTTATCACCGCTATCATCTTTATCTAGAAGACTGCATGACTCTACGGCTCATTTTCAGTCCCTCCAGGATTTTTTGATCTGTTCTGAATTAAACTCTTTTTCCCTGAAGCCAAAAAAAAGGTTTCGTCCTGTTTGTCTCGTGTCCGTGTTGATGACTGAACGTGTCTCGTGTCTCACTCCACACTGGTGTTAATATGAAGCTCATATGAAAGTAAACACTCAGAACTTTAAGAGTTTCATCACTGTTTCTGTTTTTCTCTACAACACTAGAGCTGATAGATTTATAGAAAAGTGTGATTTCTCCACACAGATGTTTGTATCTTCAGAGTAAATGTTGATCTCAAACCCATTTCTGCTCTCTGAGAAGCTCTGAGTGTTTGTGTGTTTATGTGAGTTCTGTGTGTTCACACTGAATTAAAATAATGTTGTTTAATCAGAGGTCTGAACTGAAGCTGTCACACAATCTGGTGTGGAATTAGACTGAGAGCTTGTAATAAAGACAAAACCTAACCATTAGTGGAGATTGGGGCAGTTTCAGGGTTCACGTCAGGATGAGTCACCAGTCAGATACCTTGAGGCAGGAGGCAGAAGGCAGGATGAAAGTGTGATCACAAACTGGCAGCATTTACTGACCCACTTGGTGAAGCGTTCTGCTGAAGAACCGCTGACACTCGTCCTTTAACAGGATTCGGCAGACGACAGCGTGAGAGGCGTTTTTGTTTTTTTGTGTAAGATGCATTTCTGAGAAAGATGAGGATGAAGTGTGGCATCGCCACGGAAACATGAGGAAGGCAGCTAACTAGGACGTGCGATGTGTGGGCGAGACAGAGAGAGATAAACGGAGAGATAACAGAGCGAGAGACGCTGAAGAGTGGGAGGAAATGATGGGATGGAGGAGTGCGGTGTAAGCACTTTTTTTCCCGTCATTGGAAAGTGTATGAATGAGAAAGTTCTCAGTGGGGAATTCCCAGTGTAGAGTTACAGCGTCTCATAACACTCGCTTCATCCACATGTCAGTGTGTTACAAAGTTACTGCTTCACCTACGACTGATACACAGCACTGACACTGGAGACTCCTTCTATAAATATTATATAAATGTCTCCTTACATTAAGTGTGTATGTGTGTGTATGTGTGTGTGTGTGTGTGTTTGTGTATGTGTGTGTAGTGTGTGTGTATGTGTGTGTTTGTATGTGTGTAGTGTATGTGTGTGTAGTGTGTGTGTATGTGTGTGTTTGTATGTGTGTGTATGTGTGTATGTGTATATGTGTATGTATGTATATATGTGTGTGTGTGTATGTGTATGTGTGTAGTGTATGTGTATGTGTCTGTGTGTGTTTGTGCATGTGTGTGTATGTGTGTATACGCGTATGTATGTACAGTATATATGTGTATATGTGTGTGTATGTGTGTGTGTGTTTGTGTTTGTGTGTGTGTATGTGTGTGTAGTGTATGTGTGTGTTTGTATGTGTGTGTAGTGTATGTGTGTGTAGTGTATGTGTATGTGTGTGTGTGTTTGTGCATGTGTGTATGTGTGTATGTGTGTGTGTATGTGTGTGTTGTGTATGTGTGTAGTGTACGTGTAGCGTATGAGTATTTGTGTGTTTGTGCATGTGTGTGTATGTGTGTGTAGTGTTTGTGTATGTGTATGTGTGTGTGTGTTTGTGCATGTGTGTGTATGTGTGTGTATGTGTATGTGTGTGTATATGTGTGTGTAGTGTATGTGTGTGTGTAGTGTATGTGTGTGTGTGTGTGTGTGTGTGTGTGTGTGTGTGTGTTTCCTCCTCATACCCGATGTTCTTGATCGGACTCCAGATCTTTCTGTATGTAATAGTTAAGTCACTACAGCAGAAGCACACAGTGTTTTATTCCCTGTTCATGACTGTATTCATAAGCTGTCATAGCGAGTCTTACCATAAAGCTGTTCAGTTTAGTTTTTTTTTTTAAGGGAATTAACCGTGTGTGTAGGAGAGCAGGAATATACGCCATGAGAAGCAGATTAGCTTTCAGCACCTTGACTGGAACTCCATATTAGTTGCCATGGGAGCAGTTTGCTGTATCTTTTGCAAAGTCAATGTTTGTGTGTTTGTTTTTTTTTTGTTTGGGTGGGTTTAGTGGTCTCACTTGGCTTGTTGGGATATAAATAAGGCTGGTGTTCCTCCTGAGAGCTGAGAGCAGTTGCACACACACCTGGAGCTGGAACACTTTACCCTGCTCACTGATTACATCAGTTTACTCACAAAACTCCGTCTCTGTTCTCTAGGACACGACAATCTTAAAGGACACGTTGTGGTTTCTATAGTAACGGCTCATTCACGGGGACTTGTACGGCAGACGCTTCACAGCAGCAGATTTCCTGTTTCTGTTCTGGATATTGTTTCCCGTGTCGAAGGTTACAGAGGAGTGAACGCTCCGTTGTGGTTTTTCAGGCTGGAGACAGACGGAGAGCTTAATAAAGCCATAACAATCGTTATAAGTCACTTACTGATAAATCACACAACAGGATGTGCTGCAGTGTCCATATCACATCACACTGCTGTGGATTGTTTTCCTGTAACTGCACGTCCTGTTGTGTGTCGCTTTATATTCAGTTGCTCAGTGTGTGTGAGATCTTTGTTATCCTTAAACGCTGACTTTGTTTGGAAACCGACCTGTAAACACGAGCGCAGTGAATCTGTAGACGTCGTCACAGAGCAGCACAACACAAAGCTTTCGATTTCTAACGCAATAGAAACGAGCTGCTGGAAGAGAAGTTTGCATGACTTTTTTTTTTTTTTAAAAGCTTACCTAGGGACTTTTTACACCTGGTCACTTCACGTGTTGTCTCTGATCCGATATCTATCTGATTTATTAAAACTGTTCCATTTACATTAGACCACATAAACGCGTCTCGGCGAATCAGATATCGATCCGATCTTTCTAATCCTGCCCAAAATGCTAATATATTATACCTCATTTCCGGGGTAATTGAAATGGAACACACTTTGGTGTGTGTGGTTTTCAGAACGCGATCAAAAAGAAGACGATTAAACTGGTTATGACGTTTATGTTACAAAAAACAGTGTTTACTGTTTGCTGCGTTTTCGCTGGCAGCAGCAGCGCATTTTAAGACCCGACGAGACGCCTGTGTGAAAGATCACCTGAGTGACGTACTTCTGTTTGGGAGGAGTTTAGTGCTGACGTATGTGGCTTGAACAACCACATTCATTTACACCTGTCCAGTTTCATCTGAAACACGTCCCAGACCACCTCCTGAAGGGGTTTGTACTGTCGGATTTATATCCGTCTCCAAAACGTTTCTGAGGGCATTTAGACCTGGTCTTTTTACCATCGGATAGATATCTGATCACAGAAAACACATGAAGTCACCAGGTGTAAAAAGGCCCATAATGTTCAGAAAGTGAATGGAAACTGGGCTCCGGTCAGATTCACGGTTCTCCTGCTGAGTGTTTAGCACGACACTGTTTGTGTTTATGTATGCAAATCAGCCCCCGGAGATGTGACACGACGTTCCCGTCACTTTAAATAAGAGCCTGCACTATTCCCTATTCATCCAGGCTTTGGTCCCGTATTCCCGCTAAATGATAAATGGCACCTGGAATTTAATTAGAGCTAAGGGAAAAGAAGGAGCTGGATGAATCTCTATCTCCATATAAATCAGAGGTGCGACACAGCTCAGCATGGCGGTTACAGAGGGGGCCGTCTCTGTATTCCGAGCGGTGTGATGTCTCTGTCAGACGGAGACTCCTCGGGTCCCTGCTCGGGGAATTGCTCATCTGTATGCAGGTCATTTTGTAGAGCTTGAGATGGGAGCTTGAGCCGAACAGTCCGGCACACTGTGAAACGCTGTAGTGACTTATCGTGCACACGGTGCTGTGGGATTTAAAGCTGATCTCCTGAACTGTAATACTATTTAATATCTGTAGAGGAATTAGACAGGAAGTGGAGTTTTCCAATTTGTCTTTAAAACTATGTGAAAATGCAAAGTCTGTTTCCTTCTTTATCTCCTGTAATTGGCCCAGTGATTCTCATAAGCACATCATAACCATTTTAGACCATTTAGGGGTTTAAACTGTCACCGAAATAAAGAAATACCGACGCCTCTCGACGCCTTGTGATTCTCACGACTCGTGTTAACCGTTTTGATTAAATCAGAGCCGGCGTGAAAACGCCAATATGCTGGCAATTATATAGACAGCTATATGAGACAGGTGGCATAATCACAATGTAATTATGTGGGAAAAAAATGGCCTTCATTATGGAGAAAGCAGCACGCGGCTGAACGAAGTGGAATCCTGCGGTTTATTTGAAAGAAACTTGTGGTAAGAGCAGGAAGTTAGCAGCTCAGTGACGTCCGTCTCCAGCTCCAGTTTTCTCTGTTAGGCAATTAGAGTTGACACTTTACAAAATCTCATCAAAAATACATGAACAGAGTACTGAAGTGTATAAAGTACTGAAATTTACAGACTACTAAAATTTACAGAAAATTGAATTAAAAAAAGTATAATAAGTAAAACTTCAGAATATTGAAGTGTACAGAATATTGAAATTTAAGTACTGATAAGTACTGTACAGAGTACTGAAGTGTACAGAGTACTGAAGTGTACAGAGTACTGAAGTGTACAGGCTACTGAATTTTACAGAGTACTGAAGTGTACAGAGTACTGAAGTGTACAAAGTACTGAAGTGTACAGAGTACTGAAGTGTACAGAGTACTGAAGTGTACAGGCTACTGAATTTTACAGCGTACTGAAGTGTACAGAGTACTGAATTGTACAAAGTACTGAAGTGTACAAAGTACTGAAGTGTACAGACTACTGAATTTTACAGGCTACAGAATTTTACAGAGTACTGAAGTGTACAGAGTACTGAAGTTTACAGACTACTGAATTTTACAGCGTACTGAAGTGTACAGAATACTGAATTTTACAGCGTACTGAAGTGTACAGAATACTGAAGTGTACAAAGTACTGAAGTGTACAGAGTACTGAAGTGTACAAAGTACTGAAGTGTACAGAGTACTGAATTGTACAAAGTACTGAAGTGTACAGGCTACTGAATTTTACAGAGTACTGAAGTGTACAGAGTACTGAAGTGTACAGAATACTGAAGTGTACAGGCTACTGAATTTTACCATGTACTGAAGTGTACAAAGTACTGACATGTACGGAGTACTGAAGTGTACAGAGTACTGAAGTGTACAGGCTACTGAATTTTACAACATACTGAAGTGTACAGAATACTGACGTGTACAAAGTACTGAAGTGTACAGAGTACTGAAGTGTACAAAGTACTGAAGTGTACAGGCTACTGAATTTTACCATGTACTGAAGTGTACAAAGTACTGAAGTGTACAGAGTACTGAAGTGTACAGGCTACTGAATTTTACAGAGTACTGAAGTGTACAGGCTACTGAATTTTACAGCGTACTGAAGTGTACAAAGTAATGAAGTGTACAAAGTACTGAAGTGTACAGAGTACTGAAGTGTACAGAGTACTAAAGTGTACAGGCTACTGAATTTAACAGCGTACTGAAGTGTACAGAATACTGAAGTGTACAAAGTACTGAAGTGTACAGAGTACTGAAGTGTACAGAGTACTAAAGTGTACAGGCTACTGAATTTAACAGCGTACTGAAGTGTACAGAATACTGAAGTGTACAAAGTACTGAAGTGTACAGAGTACTGAAGTGTACAGGCTACTGAATTTAACAGCGTACTGAAGTGTACAGAATACTGAAGTGTACAAAGTACTGAAGTGTACAGAGTACTGAAATGTACAGGCTACTGAATTGTACAGCGTACTGAAGTGTACAAAGTACTGAAGTGTACAAAGTACTGAAGTGTACAGAGTACTGACGTGTACAGAGTACTGAAGTGTACAGGCTACTGAATTTTACAGCGTACTGAAGTGTACAGAATACTGAAGTGTACAAAGTACTGAAGTGTACAGAGTACTGAAGTGTACAGAGTACTAAAGTGTACAGGCTACTGAATTTAACAGCGTACTGAAGTGTACAGAATACTGAAGTGTACAAAGTACTGAAGTGTACAGAGTACTGAAGTGTACAGGCTACTGAATTTAACAGCGTACTGAAGTGTACAGAATACTGAAGTGTACAAAGTACTGAAGTGTACAGAGTACTGAAATGTACAGGCTACTGAATTGTACAGCGTACTGAAGTGTACAAAGTACTGAAGTGTACAAAGTACTGAAGTGTACAGAGTACTGACGTGTACAGAGTACTGAAGTGTACAGGCTACTGAATTTTACAGCGTACTGAAGTGTACAGAATACTGAAGTGTACAAAGTACTGAAGTGTACAAAGTACTGACGTGTACAGAGTACTGAAGTGTACAGGCTACTGAATTTTACAGCGTACTGAAGTGTACAGAATACTGAAGTGTACAGGCTACTGAATTTTACAGCGTACTGAAGAGTTCTGAACCTAAAAGAAAAACAAGAAAAAAACAACAACTGGAGTATCAGTGTTTATTTGTTCCTTTATTTTCCCACTGCTCTGGATACAGATGTGTGTAATTTCAGTATTGACTCATTGTTATGAACAGAGGTTTATTCTCATTTACAGTGCTAACACCATGAGACGCAGTAGCGTGCATTGACCTTTCCTTTCATTACACACCCTATAGTTTCCCCTTTAACCACATATCATCACCATCTGGCCTTTATTATGTTTTTTTTCCCCCAGATGTCATAGTCTGGCTAATGATAATGATGTCACTGCACATGTTTCCCTCTCCGGCGTCTCTGGGCCTGAGGTGATGTTCTGTTTTTCATGGTCTCTCTTTAGATTTTAGCACAAAAGGTCACAGCTATGGCCTGACGCTGGTGCTGCTAAATGAGAGCGCTATTGAAATGAGGTGGAACGATCCGGAAAGGTCAAACGACTGTCAGAGGTGCTGGAGAGCAGGGTGGATGTGTGACACTCACCGTTACTCAGCACTGAGAGATATGACTTACACCTGTTAGCGTTAAAGACACTTTAGCACTCTTTCTTTTTCTTCTCGTCTCTCTGAGCAAGTCGGACATTACATTTGTTCTGTTATTAGAAAATACTGATGGTACAGACGCTTCCGTTCTGTTAATCCAGATCATGGTCGGTGAGTTAAAAGGAGTCTTAAGAAGTCTTATGTCACATCTTTGTGAAGGCTCACGGGAGGTTTTAGTGAAATGGGATGAAATGGATGGAGAGAATTAGGCGTATTTCAAAGAAAGGGAAGAATAATGAGTCCATTAGTACTTACACCTCACATGCGTCTAAAGAAGCTGTTTTTATCCCCTCACACACACACACACACACACACACACACACACACACACACACACACACACACACACACACACACACACACACACATTTTGATAAACTTGCTTAGTCTCCTCTGATCAGTTTATCTGATTTTTTTTTGCACCTCAGTTTGCACACAGTAGCTAAACTTTGTCATCTCGGTCTCTAACAACTTTAGGTCATGTGACTAGGCATCGGCATCGCAGCTACAGCAAGTGGAGTTTCCTCGTTAGCTGCTAATAATAATTAAATATTTAACAAATAAATGTTTATGTGACAGTGTGACAGACACCTCCAACTTTCTTCAACATAAAAAATCCAGACTGATTTAATCGACATACAAACGCAAAATTACAAACGAATCAAAACACCACATGCACAAAAATGTTCTTCACCTCCTCTGTGTGGCTCGTTTAATTCAGTTCGGTTCAATTTATTTGTATCGAGCTTTTAACAATTGACATTGTTTTAAAGAATCTTTACAGAAATATATGTAGAAACAGAAAAAAAAGTTGAAATTAAAATAAATTATTATTTATCTCTAACATTAATCCCTAATGATCAAGCCTGAGGTGACGGTGATGAAGAAAAACTTCCTGAGATGAGACGAGGAAGAAACCTTGAGAGGAACCAGACTCAGACATGAACCTCATCCTTATTTAGGTGACACTGGACAGGAAATAATCTAAATGTAAATAACGTCCTTTCTACAACACTTTATAGTCCAGTGGAATTGTGTAACCAAAAGCTCCTGAGGAACCAACAGAGTTCATTACAGATTACTTTAGCAGAAACATCAGTATCAGTATGATCACAATCATAACAGTCACTTTCTCGTACCTTCAGCTGTGATTCTTCTACTACACTTTTGTCAGTGATTTTTTGGTCCATTTGCCTAAACTTATATATATATATATATATATATATATATATATATATATATATATATATATATATATATATATATATATATTTCTCTTTTTAATATATCTATTCTAATGAAAGTTTTATTCATCGTTATGTTGTTCTAGGATATCGTCGCTGTCAGACGGAATCCTCGTATCTCCAAAACCGTTATTTTTCAGGACATTAAAAAAACGCCGTACCTTATCTGCAGTACACAGGGTTTAGTCCACATTGCAGTGGATTGTCTTGCGCTAAATTCCTGTCCTCAGACGAGCACCAGAACTAGCGGGGGTCAAGATTTTTTTTTCTTTGAGCCCAGTGTTTTGAAGACATTTACCTCAGAAGACGTGTTGATTCGTTGCGACTCTTCTTGAGGAGAAATATGCCGTGAAGCTCTCCCACGGAGTGAGGAAGAGGTGGACAGTTGAAGTGTCCAATGGAGTTATGAGATTTGCGCTCAAGCTATTTTCAAGACTTTAGATTGGTTAATAACTTGTAAAAATAACAGACCCACGTGGGGACTGACCAATAGCATCGATATGTGAAGAAATATGAAATTGACCAAATTTGGACATACGAGGTTTCCGCCCGACAGCGACGATATGGCGTTTTTGTCATTTTATTATTATTATTATTATTATTATTATTATTATTATTATTATTATTGCCAGCTGATATCTTACTTTCTGTCCTTAATTAATGTATCTGTGAGTCTTTATAGAGCCTCAATGCTGCAGTAATAAACCTTTTAAATACATTAATACATGTGACTGAATAAAACTGTCACAAAATTGCATTAATGACGTAAACAGATTTGTCCGATCAATTTATTAACGTTATTTAAAACTCTCAGCAGAAGGGAACTATTGTGTATGTAATTACATAAATTCTTATCATATTTCTAACGTTAAATTCCGTGTTTATTCTTCGCAGCTCTGGATTCACCGTTTTGTCGGTTTTTCGGTTGTTTCTTTGAATCGAATTGTTTAGTTTTTTCCCCAAGCTTTAGAGTGATGCTGAAGCCCGAGACCAAGAAAGCTTCAGGCACAGTTTTAAGTGCTGTACATTTATTAACCAGTCGCCGAGCTTCCAGTAAACCTTGTTTTCAGTTTGTTTTCTTCTCCTTTCTGATTAAACTTATCAGTCTTCGGAGTAAAATGAAAAGAACGTCTCTCTGCCAGGAGAGAGAGCGAGCCTCTGTGGCCTGTGGGTCAGCCGTAACATCGAAGGCCAGGTCTCGAGCTACATGTATTATTTAGAGTCAGCAGTCCTCAGAGACATGGCATGAAAAGCCTAGGGCCTGTTTCTTCCTAACGTCACATTTTATAAGTGCATCAACAGAGCTGCTGTAAGCGCTGTGCAATAAGCATCAGAGTGAAAGCTGACTGTTTATATGATCAGGATTCACTAAGGATTCATTTAAGCCTCAGTCGGGATTTAGTGAGGATTCATTCTTGATTTATTCAAGATTTATACAAGGTTCATTCAGGACTCACCTATGATTCTTTTACAATCCATTCAGTATTGATTCAGGACTGAGTCAGGCTTTATTCAGGCTTTATTACTGATTCATCCAGGATTCATTAAGGATTCATTTCAGGCTTCAAGAGTTCATTCAGGATTCATTTAGGATTCTTTCATGATTTAGTCAGGATTCATTCTTGATTCATCCATGATTTATTAAGGGTTCATTTATTTATGAGTTAATCAGGCTTTGTTCTTGATTCATTCAGGGTTTATTTAGGGTTCATTCAAGATGAATTAAGGAATCATTAAGGATTCATTCAGGGTTTATTCATGATTCACTCAGGACTCTCTTTACGCTCTGAAGATATGACCTGCACCACCATCAGAGCTGCTGTTCTAGAACTCAGTACTGCTGTGGTATAAAGTGTGCTATATAAATAAACGTCCATCTTTCCTGACGGACTCTGACCGTATGTCTGTGTGTTCTACAGGAGTATCAGATCGACATCATCTTTGCTCAGACGTGGACAGACAGTCGGCTCAGATACAACAGCACCATGAAGATATTAACTCTAAACAGTAATATGGTGGGACTGATCTGGCTTCCGGACACAATCTTCAGAAACTCCAAGAACGCAGACTCGCATTGGATCACGACACCCAATCAGCTACTCAGGATATGGAATGATGGGAAAATACTTTATACTCTCAGGTATGTGAGTCTTTATCCTGCTGCACTGGTTAGAGTTTAGCAAAAAAGATCATATTCAGATGATATAGAATAAAAATGTATAAGGAATGTCCTTACTTTTAAAATGCTTTTTGTTAATCTAAAGGGCAATGTTGAAATTCTAAACTACTGCTAATAATAAAATTGTAATTCTGTAAATTATTCAAACCTAGCCAGAGTTACTATTACCGAAAGGCTAGCGGTGTTGGTGTGTGTGTGTTAATGGTAGTTAACGCTCATCGCTAGTGGAGTTTTATTTACCACAGGAATATAACACAGTTTTCAGTGTCAGAGTTTACATTCCCCCCAGCGCTAATGCTAAAGAGGCTCTATGTGAACTCTATGGGGCTATTAGCGACCTGCAGAATGTTCACCCTGACAGACTGTTTATCGTCGGGATTTATCGTTACCCCTCTTCAGGACTGCTTTAAGTGCACTAACTGGAACATCTTCAATGAGGCTGCAACCAACGGCAACTCCATCAACTTTGAGTACACAGCATCAGTGACCAGCTACATCAGTGACATGACCGTCTCCAAGATCATCACCACACTCTCCAACCAGAAGCTGTGGATGAATGCTAAAGTGTGGGCGCTGCTGAAAACTAAAGACCTAGCCTTTAGAACAGGGGACAGGACGGCCCTAACAACAGCAAGGGCCAAACTGTCCCAAACCATCAGACAAGCATACAGTAGCATGCACATGCTCAGACAATCCACAGACACTTCCAGGACAGCGGAGACACTCTGTGCATGTAGCAGTTCATAAAGATGATCACGAACTACAAGACAGTTTCACCTGCTTGTGACATTGATGCCTCCCGTCCAGATGCGCTGAATGACTTCTACACTCGGTTTGTGGTGCAAAACATGTAGCGGCAAAGAAGACTATTCCTTCCTGATCAGGTACTCTATCCATGTCTATCTATGACTGATGTAAGGAGAACCCAGAGTTTGGAAGGCTGCTGGACCAGACAACATTTCTGCCAGAGTGTGCAGGACATCTTCAACATTTCCCTGGGCAGGGCTGTTGTTAGTACGTGCCTCAAGACAACCACCATCGTCCCCGTGCCAAAGAAGTCTACAGTGTCCTGCCTCAATGACTATCGTCCCATTGCACTCATACGTATTGTAATTAAGTGCTTCGAGAAGCTCGTCATGAGGCACATCAAGACCCAGTTACCACCATCACTGGACCCTCTACAGTTTGCGTCCAAACCGCTCCACAGACGATGCCATTGCCACGGTCCTTCATTTATCCCTCACCCACCTGGACAATAAAGACACTTATGTACGAATGCTGTTCATAGACTTTAGTTCAGCATTCAACACAGTCATCCCTCAGCACCTGATTGAGAAGCTGAGCCTTCTGGGACTGAACACCTCCCTCTGCAACTGGATCCTGGACTTCCTGACTGGGAGACCTCAGTCAGTCAGGATCAGGAACATCATCTCCAGCACCAACACACTGAACACTGGAGCCCCTCAGGGCTGCGTACTCAGTCCACTGCTGTTCACTCTGCTGACTCACGACTGAGCAGCAATGCACAAATAGAACCATATCATCAAGTTCACAGATGACACGACCGTGGTGGGTCTCATCAGCAAGAACGACGAGTCAGCATACAGAGAGGAGGTGCAACATCTAACTACCTGGTGTAGAACCAACAACCTGTCTCTGAATGCTGATAAAACTAAAGAGATGGTTGTTGACTTCAGGAGAGCTCAGAGCGACCACTGTCTAGTGAACATCCACGGATCATCTGTAGAGATGGTCAGGAGCACCAAATTTCTTGGTGTTCATCTTGTGGAGAACTTTATCTGGTCACTCAACACCAGCTCCATCACCAAAAAAACCTGTCTGGTTTGGGAACTGCATCATCTCAGATCGCAAAAGACCCTGCAGTGGATAGTGAGGACAGCTGAGAAGATCGAAGAGTTAGAAAGTCTCCCGTCCTTCTATCACGGACATTTACAACAGACACTGAATCACACTGCCAACAGCATTGTGGATGACCCCACACACCCCTCACACACACTCTACCCCCACACACCCCTCTTACACACTCTTCACCCTCCTGCCGTCTGGAAAAAGGTACTGAAGCATTCGGGCTTCACGACCAGACTGTGTAACAGTTTCTTTCCACAAGCCATCAGACTCCTTAATAACTGAACTGTACTGTACTGAGCACAACACACGCACACACACACATACACACACACACATTTGTCAGTGTTGTGTTGTGATGTGATTTGTGAGGAAAGATCCCTAGATCTCTCCATCATGACAGAAGGAACATTTCTGTTGTTAGTCTTTATTCGGACACTGGAGCTTGGGGTCAGTCTGAACCTCAGGGTGTGTGTTTGAGGGTGAAGGCAGTGAATCTTCCTCTTTACTTCAAGAGGGTTAGAACAATGGAAATATAAAACAGCTGGAATCGAGTTCAGTGTCAATGCCCTGTATGTGTGTAATCTACATTTACAGCATGTGACCCTCTCTTATCCAGAGCGACATACAGAAGTGATTAAGTCTCTAACATTAGATACATTAACTCTGCTTCACTAGGTTACAGACTTAAGATGCCATGAGTCCAAAGATACCATAAGTCTAAAACATTGTTCAAGTTTTTTTTATTTTATTTTTTTTCCCCACGTTTTTAGAGAGTTACGTAGAGACGAGATGAAGGCGGAGCAAATAAAATGATAAAATTGTGTTTAGTCACAGACCACCAGTACAAATTCTCTCTTTGGTTTGGGACCAAAAGATAAATATAATAAATTATAAACTTTAAGGAGATTATCTGAAGATCTGAAGAGTTTTAGTTTATAAATGGAGGTGACAGGATTGGGAGATATTACAGCTGAGAAAATGGGGAAAAGACAAGAAATATCACAAAGAAACACACAATATCACTAATGGTTTAGTAGTTATCACGTTCGCCTCACACCTCCAGGGTTGTGGGTTCGATTCCCACCTCCACCTTGTGTGTGTGGAGTTTGCATGTTCTCCCCGTGCCTCGGGGGTTTCCTCCGGGTACTCCGGTTTCCTCCCCCGGTCCAAAGACATGCATGGTAGGTTGATTGGCATCTCTGGAAAATTGTCCGTAGTGTGTGATTGCGTGAGTGAATGAGAGTGTGTGTGAGTGCACTGTGATGGGTTGGCACTCCGTCCAGGGTGTATCCTGCCTTGATGCCCGATGACGCCTGAGATAGGCACAGGCTCCCCGTGACCCGAGGTAGTTCGGATAAGCGGTAGAAGATGAGTGAGAGTGAGTGATTGGTTAAGGAGGCAAATCATTGAAAAAACAATAAACAAATAGATAAATAAATAAATAAATAAATGCAAAGTGGCCTGATGAAGCAACCCAGATGTTGTCAGGATCCAGCCTGGACTTTGGCCATGTGTGTATGTTTATGTTCTGTGTTCACGTGTCTGTCCCACCCTGGTTTATTCCTCCACGCCTCTGCACACCTGTTGTCTAAATGTCTTTCCTATTTTGTCGTCTTTGTCACGTCGTTTGTCGAGTCCTTGTCCCTGTTTTGTGTTTTTTAAGTGAATAAATCCGTTTATCTTAGCTATCCTGCATTCGGATCTGTTTTTATCCTCCATCGCTGACAGAAGGATTCCACCCTTTAATGACCCAGCAGGAAAACGTTCGCTTTACTTTTCCCAAAAGGAAGAAGAAGAAGCCGGCGGCCGCAGGAACCGTAGCTGATCCTCGTTCCTGAGCTCGGACCTGGACACTCGCCTGGTAGCTCTGCTGAGCCTGTGAAATGCCACCAGAGTTTACTCCAGTTTCACAAATGACTGCAATTAATATGGAGAGTGGCATTTTATCGCCTCTTCCCCCCCCTGTGCTCGTTCATAACAGACCAAATATCACTGGAACAAATCTGAATGCTGATAGTCAACAGAGCTGCATATTGAAGCCTGAAGCTATCCTTTGTCCTGGATCAGACTCGCCCACGGCGTTCGCCTCGAAACCACGTATCTGCTCATCTTCCCACCAAACAAATTTTTCATGTGGAGCAGGAGAAATCTCTGTCTGCTCCAAAGAGCGTCTCCACCTCCTGCGCTGAATAGACCGCGGCACAGTGAGCCCGACTACGCCTGAGACGAATTAACCAGGCTGCAATCTTCCCAAAATACATCCTGCACCTGCAGAGCACCGCTTGAACTGTGATTGTCTGTGTTTTCATACGGCTCTGATGCCACGTACTGTATTAACAAAAATCACTAACGCTGTCTGGCGTGTCGCGTGTGCGCCAATGTTTGTGTGGGTCTGCTGGGAGTTTTTCGAGATATTTATGCGTTTGTTAAACAATATTACATCCCGTTTCCTCCCAAAGCATCCAAAAAGCATCAAAATAAGGAATTTAGCTCAGCTTGAGCCCAACAAAAGGAGAACGAACAACATCCCGCAGTATAGCTGATCTCTCTGCAAGCAGACAAAAGCAGCACCACAAGGTTCCTCAGAAGTTCTCCTACAAGCCTTAATGACTCTGAGATCTCAGCGTTTGTTTTTCTCGCATTAACTCAGCGTTAAACTTCAGACGACGGACCGATCAGCTTCATTCATCTTCATTGTTGTTTACTGTGACAAACATCTGCAAACATCTGTAAAGTCTATAGGCGACTGTTTGAGCTTGAGACGTTTTATGAAGTATTGTCTGGGTCTCGTCTAAGAGCTGGTAAAAAATAATGTTTGTTTAAATCCTTGGACTCGAAAAGCTTTTTTTGTCCGATCTCGATTCCTCCCGTTTTAGACAGTTTGGTGACTTGGAGCATTAACAGTATGACGTTTTTAACCTCTGTGATTTTTAGAGAAAATCATGAACATCATTAGCTGACGTGGGTTTGTGATCCGCAGAGACAGGAACGAGGACGAGGAACCCCGAACGTCTCGGTGTCCTGATTCTCATAATTAGGACAGATCTGAGTTCGGTGACCCCGAACATCTCCTCGTCCACAGATCTCTGCACACTGGTGTGTCTTTGTGGAAGCGTGTTCAGTCTCTCGTATAACCCTGAGACACAAGACAGAGATGCTGGATGACTTCCTGTCTGATCCACGATCGCATCCCGGTGCAGATTAGACACCGCAGCGTGTATCTGTGTGCCGATGGAGCCGAAATAAAGATCTCAGAATGAACTCGCGTCTGATTTTATTAACCTTTATTTATTTATATTTATTCATGCAGAGATGAGCCAGTAAACATTTAAGCTCACATCTGTCCTCATTAGGAAAACTCAAGCTACAGAAATCCTCCACATTCGGTTGGAATTTCATTTGGAAAAAAAAAATCTCATTTACTGAACAGTCTGCAGACTCACACGATTCATGAATATGTAAAATAGTGGGCGGAGCTGATTTTTGTTTTTAATTGTTGTGGACATGAGAATTGCATAATCACCGGATTCAGCTATTTGAGAGCTGTACGCATGATCACACACGTGAGCCATTCGGCTGAACGCACGTTGATGACATCACAAGACGCTTCCTGGAACAGAGTCGTTCTGAAAAATCACAAGGTCCAAAAGAGTTTGTTTGATTCTGCTTTCATTTCTGTGATTGAGCCTTGAGGGAACTACTAAAAAACGTCTTGAACTTTACATGTCCTCAGCGGCCTCAGATCCTGGGTCTGGTCTGAGAGCAGAGGAACCTGATGTGATTCAGCCTGAGCTCCTCCTCCTCCAGGTTCAGTGAGTCGAGGTGCTTTTCTTCTCACCACGGACGTGAAGAGTCCGTCAAAGTCCCTGAGATCAGATTTCTCCCCCAGTCTGATCTGTGATATGAGCATGAATACGAGACACACTACAGGATGTTCTGTGACAGGAAGTGAAGGAACAGTAACTGCTTCATCACCTCCCCCTGTGTCTGTGTAGCTTCCTCTGGCTGCCCCACACACAGTGAAACACCTTCACATGGAAGTGATGAATGACTCAGGGAGGTTTAATAAATCAGATCAGATCAGATCAGACACCTTCATTTAGCAATAACCACAAACGATTTCTCTTAATTAGAGCCTGTAAAAATGAGGGGATATAAATATCCACATCAGCAGGAGGTCCAGGAGGAAACATCTTGTGTCTCGTGTCTCAGGATTCAGCACCGAGGCCTTATGTGTTTTATTCAGTAGCTCAGAATCTCACGTCATCTTTCAATAAAACACAAACATGCCTCTCAAAAATGGCGACAAGGATCAAAATGATGAAATCCGCTAGGGTTTAGTACAAAAATAAATGAATATGTTTATTATGAACAGCCTGTGAACAGTAAGCTTTGGTTGCTAAGCAACCTACAGGCTGTCACGGTTACAGGTTGACGTTAATCAGCACCTTGTTGTCTCCTATTAAACACACCTCACACCTCTTTGTGTCATACACACTCACCTACAAACAAAACATTATTTGTTTTCTTGTCTGTTTTCTTTTGATTATTTATATTATTACTTTGTGTGAACATTCATTTATTTATCAATTTAAAGGTGGGGTCTCCGTTGTTTGAAAGCCAATGTTGACATATAAAATCACCAAAACAAACACGCCCCTAACCCAAACGGGTCCCACCCCTGTATTGATAGCTCCGCCCACACATACATACGTAACCCAGGCAACTAACAGAAAGAAATGTGTCTTTATCATAGCTGAAGTGAAGAACAATACGATTGTAGATAAACAAACAAGCAAAAATGACACACAAACATAATCATGTAAAGGACAAAGACATATATTAGTTCTGTGTAACAAAACAAAACCAACGTTACTCACCTATCGAGAAGGAAAAAAGCGCCTCGGCGTCTTAAGTAAAGTTGGTCACATATTCACAGATTGGAGTTTCCCGAGTCAATAACTCCTGAGCTAAACGCTGTTACTACACAAAACACGGTTGTAGCTGCGTCTCTACATTACTACGATAGAAAAGAGGTGTTATTTGTGTAGTAACAGCGTTTAGCTCAGGAGTTATTGACTCAGGAAACTCCAATCTGTGAATATGTGACCAACTTCCTGCTCCTTCAGTTCTCTCCAGCGCTGGAAAGCTGATCCTATATTAACACGTCCTACTTCTTACCTTATCGTAAGTCTTTCTTCTCTTTCTTTCTTTGTTTTTATCCTCCATGTCAATGTTAAAACCGCTTTCTGCTAATGTCACACATGCGCACTGAACACTCTCTCCGCCCATATTGACAAGACACGCCCCTTTCTGCTCATTGGCTACACGTTTGTTTTGATTTTTTTTATTATTCGGCCCCACTTAGTTTTCTGAAGCATTTCTCAAAAATCATTTCTTAAATAAATATTTTTTATAAATAAACCCCATGGATCTTCAGCAACCTTCTGACCAATCAGAATCCAGCGTTGTATAAGTGTGCGTTTGTGCTCTGACTCCTTTTACAATCCTGCGGCTTTTACAGCTGTCAGAACTACAGAACGAATGCGACCGCACTTCTTGTCGTCTGCTTTGGTCGCTCGATTAATTATAACGAGCGTTAGTTTGGAAACATGACTCGCTGTTCTAATCGTCAGAGAGCGGATCGTTATGTAATAAATTAGAAATGCTATAACGTGGAATTAAAGCTGATTTAATTGAAGCAAACATCTGTTCACAAAATTTGCTTTTTTATTATGTGTTGCTTTTACTCTGCTTTTTCTTCTGTGTTTTCATTTGTCTTGCTGCTGTCCGTGTTTCCTGACAGGCTGACTATAAACGCTGAGTGTCAGCTGCAGCTCCATAACTTCCCCATGGATGAACACTCCTGCCCACTCATCTTCTCCAGCTGTGAGTGTCCACACACACACACACACACACACACACACACACTCTGAACAGCCAGTCCAGTCTTCACTCCAGTCTGGTTTTAAAAGATAAATCCATCTCTTTTTAGTCAGCCTACTTAAACCTGTCATAAGCTCTATATGAGCAGGATTAGTTCTCTTGATGTTTAAGGTGATTTATCTCTGTAGATGGGCGTGTCTATGTCATGTCATGTACACCTGTTCATCATTACGTCCGTGTATAACACACACCTCATTTTAATCGACTCAGTGTGCATTATATTTAGAAGCGCTCGTTGTTGTAGGTCACATGACCGTGACTTATGTAGCCTTACCTCTGATAGGAACACAAACGCTTCCCTAAACCTCATGTTCTTCAGGATTGGACAGAACCTTCACCTACATGAAGATTCTATCACCTGGAGTTATTTCACAATCTGGTTCACTAAAATCTGTGGTGAAGTCTTTCCATCTATTAAGTGTAAAGTTCCTGGGGATTGTTATTTCACTCTGACGTTCACTCTACGACGCCTCACCAACCTTCTGACCAATCAGAATCCACAACCTGTTTAATCTTGTATGGTGCGGTGAGGAAGTGGGAGTTTTCTATGAGCCCTGTAGAGTCCTCTATTCCATATAAACCGTGAGTGAAGACGTTCTAGATGATTTAATGTTGGTGTTTGATGTTGCACAGCTAAGATGCTCCAAACGGTGTTAATGTCTGGATCTCAAAACATCCTCCCTGATTTCCAGCTCCAGGAGAGTCTCAGGAAAGCCGTGTGTTATAAACATGGACCGAGATATTGATCTTGTTCTCAGTGCTGAATCCGTGGAGACGACCCTCATTACACAGATGCTGAGAAACACACAGAGATCCGAGTGGCTCTGCTTTTATTCATCGTCTCACTAGCTGAAGGAAAGTGCCAGACGAAGACCTACAGCGTTTCCTAAATCTGTCTGGAATACTGACGAGGGGGGGAGAGGGGGGTGAGAGAGAGAGAGAGAGAGAGAGAGAGAGAGAGAGAGAAGGGGGGAGAGAGAGAGAGAGAGAGAGAGAGAGAGAGAGAGAGAGAGAGAGAGAGAGAGAGAGAAAGGGGGAGAGCGAGAGAGAGAGAGAGAGAGAGAGAGAGAGAGAGAGAGAGAGAGAAGGGGGAGAGAGAGAGAGAGAGAGAGAGAGAGAGAGAGAGAGAGAGAGAGAAGGGGAGAGAGAGAGAGAGAGAGAGAGAGAGAGAGAGAGAGAGAGAAAGGGGGAGACACAGAGAGGGGGGAGGGGGGAGAGCAAGGGAGACAGAGAGAGAGAGAGAGAGAGAGAGAGAGAGAGAGAGAAAGGGGTGAGACACAGAGAGAAAGAGAGAGAGAGAAAGGGGGGAGACACAGAGAGAGAGAGAGAGAGAGAGAGAGAGAGAGAGAGAGAGAGAGAGAGAGAGAAAGGGGGAGACACAGAGAGGGGGAGGGGGGAGAGAAAGGGACACAGAGAGAGGGAGAGAGAGAGAGAGAGAGAGAGAGAGAGAGAGAAGAGAAGAGGGGGAGAAAGGGGAAAGAGTGAGAGAGAGAAGGGGAGACAGAGAGAGAGAGAGAGAGAGAAAGGGGGGAGACACATAGAGAGAGAGAGAGAGAGAGAGAGAGAGAAAGAGAGGGGGAGACAGAGAGAAAGGGGGGAGACACAGAGAGAGAGAGAGAGAGAGAGAGAGAGAGAGAGAGAGAGAATGTTAAATATTCCTTTAGGCATTGCAACATCTTCCTCATCCTCATCCTCATCCTCATCCCTTGCTCTTATCTCCCAGGTGACGACCCTCATTGTTTCCTTCTTACAGAATTCAGCACTCTGTTATTTAAATAAAGTGAAATACAGTGAAATGTAACTGAAGGTTAGCGTCCACTTGTGTGGAAACTGTAGCTCAGCTCCTCCTGCTACACTCAACGTATTCGCTGAAATCGTTTATATAACGGTGTGATCTCCATCTCCACGGTAACGTCAGCCAAACCCAGCTTTTTAATATTTCACACGTTGCTGCAGAGGAAAATCGTCCTCAAGAACAAATTCAGAGCAGCAGATAAGCAGAGTGCAGCTCAGCGTCACTGTTTCAGAGTCCATGGTAGCCGAGTTCCTTCAAACTTCTTATACCACTGAGTTGTGGAACTTCTCACTCTCATCTCCAGCTTCTTTTGCACGTCTGTCAAAGCCATAAGATTAAAACCTCCTGCATATTATTTTTTGATCTAAAACAGCTCTGACTCTGAGGCATGGTCTCCACAGGACCTCTGAAGGTTTGCTGTGGTATCAGGCACCAAGATGCACCGATCACACTGCCTCCACCTGAACACACTGGTACAGTACCATCTCTTTTCCAGCTAAAAACACGACCTCCTTTTTCACTGCTCCATGGTCCAGGTCAGATGTTCACATGTCCTGTGTAGGAGCTTCCAGTGGTGTTCAGAAGTCAGCTTGGTTTGTCAGATCATTCTATTAGAGCCAGTGAGTCTTGGGAGCTTTGGGCTGTTCGTAAATGGATCGGTTTTAGTAAGTTCTAACCAACACAAACCTGAGCACTCTGAAGCTCTGACCCAGTCGTCTAGACACCACAATTTGTCCCTTGGTAATAAAAAGTCACTCAGATCCTGACACTTAACATTCATTCACTCACTCACTACCGCTTATCTGAACTACCTCGGGTCACGGGGACCCTGTGCCTTTCTCAGGCGTCATCGGGCATCAAGGCAGGATACACCCTGCACGGAGTGCCAACCCATCACAGGGCACACACACACACACTCTCATTCACTCACACACTCACACACTACAGACAATTTCCCAGAGATGCCAATCAACCTACCATGCATGTCTTTGGACCGGGGGAGGAAACCGGAGTACCCGGAGGAAACCCCCGAGGCACAGGGAGAACATGCAAACTCCACACACACAAGGTGGAGGTGGGAATCGAACCCCCAACCCTGGAGGTGTGAGGCAAACGTGCTAACCACTAAGCCACCATGCCCCCCTACACTTAACATAATTTAAACATTTTTTTTTTGCTTCCTTCACATCAACCTCCAGAACTGACTGTTGATGTGCTGGAAGATCTCACAGCCCTGACAGGAGGAACCAGATACCCAGCGTTCTTCTCCTAAGCAGTGTGCTGCATGACGTCTTGATGGACTTGCTTTTGTTAGATTATGTGTTTAGATGATGTAAAAGAATCTTAAATGTTCTGTGTCACAGTGGTCAGTGCTTCTGGTCTGGATGGATGATGAATATTATTTCCAGGCCCGTGTTCCTCTTTAATGCTTGCCAGAATGATGGAAAGGATTTTTTTTTCCTCCACACTGAGCATGAGTCAGTCCTGCCACCGAAGTGCCATTAACGGAGAGAATTGCTTCGCCCCACCCCACTCAGCAGCCCTGACAGGAAGCACATTAAACATCAGGCCACCGATGAATGGACTCGCACTCACCCAGCGGCGTCTCCTTCCTATAAGAGCAGCGTATAAGAGGAACGGAGAGTCAGAAATTAGCCAGACGTACGCTAGGACCGAGAGCCTTTGATTCAGGAGTAATGCATCCAAATTGTGCTTCTCGTCTGAATAATAACTCGTTAAAATAAATTTGACTGCATGCTCTTGCTTCTTTCTTCTGAATTATACAAAGAACTCTATGATTTTTTTTTTAAAATATTAGATTTGTTGACATAAGGGTTTATTTGGAAATTCTGCATATTCTTTTTTGTGTGTTTTGCTTTTACCACAAACACTGAGCTGTACTGAAACATCACAGACACTAACGTTAACACTTCGCTAACATTCACCTGAGCGCGTACAGTACGTACTTAGCAAACAGCCTGTTGTCACTTATTCATTTTTTAGACATCACAACAGCATTCAAACAGATTCCTGCTGGTTTTTTGTAATAATCAGTCAGAATGTCGCTCTTAGCGTTACAGCCTCTCGGTCAGTATTCACCGCACATGTGATCAAATAAATGCAGGTTAATGAGCTACTTGTGTTCAGAGTAAAGCAAAGCTGATCCCAATAAAGCTAAAATAAACAACTAGCAGAGAAAAGCAGCGACGAGATTTCAATTCAATTGTGTTCAATCAAAGCCAAATGAGAGCAAAAAAACATTTACTGGAGATTATTAATCATAAAGCTTCAGAATGTTCATGTAGACACTCGGATTGAGAAGAAGAGTTCAAATAGACTGAATAAGCTGGAGACAGATCAGACATCTGATCTTCATTAAATGACATATGTTCAGGATAATGTTAAAGATCTTAAGGAGTGTGAAGTAGTCACGCTTTCTGGATGGCTAAAGGAAGCAGAATCCAACAGAAAAAGACCCAACTTTTAGGATGAGATCAGATTGTTCAGGGGGCTTCAGTCATGTCAGGGCTGTTGTGCTTTAAATAATCAATCTAACAAACAATTCAACAACCAAAAACAACTACGCTCCAAAAATAAAAAGGAGATTCAACATGTCAGTGTCTTGCTTGTTAGAGCTCTGGCTTTCTACTGTTCATCTGTTACAGACAGTTCACCTCCACACCACTAGAGGGCCCTCTCCCATGAACTCTAGTACATTTCCTTGTTAGTCATAGCCATTTCCTTTTGTTGTGCTCAATGTCAGTGTCTAGCCTTACGGACCTAGCCTGTTGAGCGCGCAGTCCACTAGCTAAGCAAAAAAACATTTTTTCTACCTAGCTAACCCTAACCCTAACCCTTAGCTTAGCCAAAGATACGTCTCCTCTAGCTAGCTAAAGATACATTAACATTCATTCATTCATTCATTCATTCATTCATTTTCTACCACTTATCCGAACTACCTCGGGTCACGGGGAGCCTGTGCCTATCTCAGGCGTCATCGGGCATCAAGGCAGGATACACCCTGGACGGAGTGCCAACCCATCACAGGGCACACACACACACACTCTCATTCACTCACGCACTCACACACTACGGACAATTTTCCAGAGATGCCAATCAACCTACCATGCATGTCTTTGGACCGGGGGAGGAAACCGGAGTACCCGGAGGAAACCCCCGAGGCACGGGGAGAACATGCAAACTCCACACACACAAGGTGGAGGCGGGAATCGAACCCCCAACCCTGGAGGTGTGAGGCGAACATGCTAACCCCTAAGCCACCGTGCCCCCTATACATTAACATACTTATGTTTTTTTTTTCTATTAGCAGCTAGATTCTTCTAACAAGCTAGCTAAAGCCCAACCAAACTTTATATCATCTAACAGCACAACCAGGGTAACGGCATTAATCCTATCATGTTAGCTAAGTAACGCTTGGGCTAAGTGTTAGCAGCTACATTCATGCATAGTTTGCTAGTGCTAGGACTAAAATGTACTGCAGTTACATAGTTTGTTATGAAGTGCCTAAAACCAGCAGAAAGTTAGCTTAACATTAGCGTTAGTTAGCATTGTTTTTACTTTGTTGCTACTCCTGACTTGCTGTAATTGATTTGGTGTTTTGCAGCTACAGATTTTTTTTATGGCCCAGACTCCAGGCTGAATTTGCATACATGCATATGTATGAAGGTGGCTGTCCTCATTACCGTGTGTGTTATTTGGCAGTCGAGTCTCCAAATATGTGACTAAACAATTCGTCTGGCAGCTTCAGCATTAGAGAGAAGTGAAAATTCCATCCACGCTTCCTGATTCAATTCAGCTGCACTTTATCGACACTGTCGCTGAGGATCCGAGCTCAGAGACGGGATTTTCTCCTCCGCTTGTGTGTGTGTTTCTTTTTAAAGCTTGTTCATCAAAACTAAACCAAACAAACGGAGGACAGTTTCCCTGCTGAAATCCGCTTTAATTAGGTGCACGTTTCAAAGAGCAGGATGGCGACGACGACGAAGACGACGATGTTGTTTTAAGTGCCAATGTTCTTTTGATCGCAAACATTTAACACCGAAACAAATCACAGCCTTTTCTTGAAACTTTCTCAGTTTTCGTTTCAGTCATCTGTTTGGGCTAATCGTGGTTCTGTAGATAATGAGGCATGTTGGTATTTGTGTGGTTTGTTTGTACTGAGAACAAAGTCAGTTCTCTCTTGCCATCTTCTAGCACTGAGTGTACTTCAGGTTCTCGTCGCTCCACTCTCTGCTTTGAGGAACGTTTTTCACGTGTAATTTACAAGGGTGCTTTAAGAAGCACAGCTTTTTCGGCTGGGTTTATGAAACTCTGCTCTGGAGTGTTTTACTTTACAACTTCCGTCAAGAATTAAGAGGACTCGGTGAGATTCTTTCAAATCTTGCGGTTTCTCAAAACGATGCTGATTTTCCGCAGGTTATTTCCGAGACGTTGTGTGACGTTCATCGACGAATCCCTTTTCTGTTCTCGTGTGTAACATGAATCCAGCTCTCATAGAGAGTCATTACAGATGTTCCCTCTCTGCTAGGAGTTTAACAGAAGAATCATATGTGTGTGTGTGTGTGTGAGTGTGTGTGTGTGTGTGTGTGTGTGTGTGTGTGTGTGTGATTTCACCAATTTAAGTAGATTTACACACAAAAAAAGCACAAAAGACACAAAAAAAACTCCATGG